>NC_057814.1:132915510-132916083 GCF_018294505.1 Triticum aestivum | reverse complement strand
GAGTGTTTTCTTTCGGCGGGACGTAGGGGAGGAGGGCAACCGGGTTACCAAAAAAGGGCGGCCGCCCATAAAATCTGTATACCAAGCGATTGCTGTGTAGCATTGTCTTTTTTAGTTTACATGATGGGCTTACAGTAAGACTGACTTATCAATCATTGTACACAATAACTACATGTAAGTCGTCTGACTTTTGAATTTGGGTGAGTCGAATTTGGATTGAAGGAAGAAACAACCGGAGGGGAGGAAGAAGCTCGCCGACAGGCTACCCCATTATCTATCGTTGGCGGGGGAAGGGGCGGGCAGCACGGCGGTTGTGCAAGTTCGCCGGAGAAAAACCCGTCATTGGCGGGGCTAGAGGGATGGCCGGGGGCGCCGGCAGCACGACGATGGGAGGAGGTTTTGGGGAGGGCGGGGCGGCGAGGCTGCGCCGGAGCACCGCCGGCCGTTCGGCTGGTGGTACGTTGGGAGGAGATGGAAGAAGAATGGCTGGCGAAAGAAGAAGGGCCGCGCGCCGTTGGATCTACATCCGACGTCCCAAAACGATCGACTAGCCCTAATTCAAAACTTGGTCGA
>NC_057814.1:132906094-132915397 GCF_018294505.1 Triticum aestivum | reverse complement strand
GGGCATGTGAGTGTTTTCTTTCGGCGGGACGTAGGGGAGGAGGGCAACCGGGTTACCAAAAAAGGGCGGCCGCCCATAAAATCTGTATACCAAGCGATTGCTGTGTAGCATTGTCTTTTTTAGTTTACATGATGGACTTACAGTAAGACTGACTTATCAATCATTGTACACAATAACTACATGTAAGTCGTCTGACTTTTGAATTTGGGTGAGTCGAATTTGGATTGAAGGAAGAAACAACCGGAGGGGAGGAAGAAGCTCGCCGACAGGCTACCCCATTATCTATCGTTGGCGGGGGAAGGGGCGGGCAGCACGGCGGTTGTGCAAGTTCGCCGGAGAAAAACCCGTCATTGGCGGGGCTAGAGGGATGGCCGGGGGCGCCGGCAGCACGACGATGGGAGGAGGTTTTGGGGAGGGCGGGGCGGCGAGGCTGCGCCGGAGCACCGCCGGCCGTTCGGCTGGTGGTACGTTGGGAGATGGAAGAAGAATGGCTGGCGAAAGAAGAAGGGCCGCGCGCCGTTGGATCTACATCCGACGTCCCAAAACGATCGACTAGCCCTAATTCAAAACTTGGTCGACTTACGTGTAGCCACACCCATCATTGTATATTGTACATGCCCTATCATATACGCACGAGGTGCTAGAGTTGCTCTAATTTGTCTGTCGATCATCATCAGACCACGCACCTGTAGGCGATGACATGCGTGGCCAAGGCGCATGCTACGCTGGCCGCCACTAGATTTGTAACGCGGACACGCGTAACCAGGACTCCACAAATGCGACAGCTCTTCGTTGCTAGGTGAAGTTAGGTCGGAATCCACCGGTACGCGCCGATGTCTCTCGGTCTCTGATCGAGACGCAAGAGATTTTCCTGCACACGTTGACCACTCGTCACTAGCCTTCCCACAGCGCACAGCCCTGTGCCTTGCACGCCAGTCCAGCCTGCGCGACGAGACTCCAAAGTCCAAACCGCTCTCCTCTCCATGGAAATGTCGATTTCACTTCCTGCCTCGTCGCCACGAGCAAATCAGCAGTACAGTAAAATAAGATCGGCAGATACACGAAGTAGGACCTGTCATGGCACAGGGAACAGAGTCGGAGAGAGACACGGACCGGCCGTCGACGCTCACCGTGTGTACGCGGCCTCCGGCGAGTGTACTCGCCACTAATTCAGGTGGAAACACGAAGGCACGTGATCGCGATGGTCGATGTCCGAGCAATTTTCAAGTGCCGGGGAGCGGCGAACCTTCTCGCTGGCCGCCTACCTGGCCTGCCCAAGTTGCCGCAAGCCACACACCACATGCAGCGAGGAGCAAAGCAGAGAGCAACAGCGATGTGCCGTACGCGGCGCATGAATGCAGCTATTCCATCCTGGGCGCTCGGTGTTCCCACCTTTGGCCCCATCCTTTGCGTTGTTTATTGACAGGCCAGCCGCGAGAGGAGCTGTCACGGTCCAGACTCCAGAGCCCTATATATACGCACAGCTCACCTGAGCTGAGCAAAGGCACCGCATTATTCATCCATCCGTCGACAGCCGACACAGAGCGAGCAAGCAAGAAGATCGGGAGGAGGATCGGAGTTTGATCTCCATTCGATCGATGGCGCCGGAGTTTGGGTGGTGGCCGATGTCGCCGTGGCTGAGCCCTGGCGCGGCGTCGTTCATCTTCTTCAACGTCCTCGTCGGCGCCATCGCGGTCATGTCGTCGTCCCGGGGGCGGGGGCAGGAACCGGCCACCCGGCGCAAGCTCGTTCGCACCGCCTCCACCGTCGTGCTGGAGAACCTGCGTTCGATCTCCAACTTCCCCTTCCACTCGCTGGGCGACTACGACGTCGCCGCGTACTCTGCACCGGCGGCGTCACAGCTCCACCACGTGCAAGACCAGGAGTATACGTTTCGAGAGCAGGAGGTACGGGAGGTGAGCAGGATAGAGTCCGAGCCGGCATCAGTGGCCGAAGAAGAAGCTGTAGTGGCGGCCGCAACAACCACCTCGCCGCAGAGCGCGCCTGTCGCGGCACCGGCGGCACAGGAGGTGAACAGGATGGTGGAGCTCGAGTCAGCATCAGTCGCCCAAGAAGAAACTGTAGCGGCGGCCGCTACAACCGCCTCGCCGCAGAGCGCGGCACCGGCAGCACTCGACGCGTCCGCGGCGGCGACTAAGGGCGAGGTCGAAGCCGAGGAGTCCATCAGCTTGGACGAGGCATACGCGCTGGCGCGCGCGGGGCGGCAGTCCGCCGCCGACACGGTGGCCACGGTGCCGAAGAAGGCCAAGGGGCGAGGAGCCTACGGATGCGGGCGGGGAACGGAGGAGGTGGACGCGCGGGCGGAGCAGTTCATCCGGCAGTTTCGGGAGGAGCTCAAGCTGGAGCGCATCAATTCCATCCTCAACCACACCCACGCGCTGCGCCGCACCGCCGGGGCGCGGTAGCCGGCGCCGCCGCTCGGCCGACCGTCTCGTTTGATCGTGTAGAGAGAGGATAATATTTCATTTGCTTGTACAGCATTCATGGGTCATTCCCGCAGAGAATGATGCGACAGCACACAGTTTTGGATATGTTTTATACTAGCAGGCAGAGAGAACTGCCAAAACATCGCATACTGGCAGATCGCACATCTCTCAACCTGCGGAAAGGACGGGTTGACGACGGTATGGCTATACCGCAATACGCCTACGTGCGGCGTGCCGGTGCCGGTGACGATGACGGTGAAACCGGCGTAATTGATTTACCACCAGACTGTTTGCATATAGAAAAAAACTACTCCCTCCGTCCCCTAATATAAGAACGTTTTTGACACTGTGTTCCATAATATAAGAACGTTTTTGACACTAGAGCAGTGTCAAAAATGTTCTTATATTATGGGACGGAGGGAGTACCACATTAGAGCAGCTACAGTCGGACTTGCAAATTCGGCCCCTCAGACGCCCGCCGACGCGCCCGCGGGCACTGACTGGACACCCCTCAAATGTTGCGCCGTACATTCACATATCGCAAATTCCGATCCTCAAATCTGTGTAATCCATGCAAGTCGATCATACGATATAAACTGTCTGATGCCAAAGTTCGAAACAAAGCAAAGCAAATCATAATTTGACAAATCGGACATGACAAAATGAAATCAATGTCCGAGCGTGACGGATGGCCTCGGATCACTGGCTCGGCGCCTGCTCCAAGCGGCATGCGTCCTGCTCCGCCTGCATCCGGGCTGCCTGCTCCGACTGCATCCGGGCCGCCTCCTTCGACTGCATCCGAGCCGCAGCTGCCCTTGCCGCCTCGTATTTCCTACGGTCGTTGATCTCCACCTTCTTGTCCACAAGCCACTTCTTTGAATGCTCATCATAGAGAGTCTCGGCCGCCAACATGATCCTCGCATCTTTCGCGTCCCGTGCGAGTTGCAACCTCTCCTTCTCAAGCTCTATGCTGCCAAATGTCTTGGCCTTCTCGAGCTCCCATTTGATCGCTGCTTGTTGCTTCTCAAACTCGATCTTCTCCCTCTCAATTTCAAGCTTCTTCTCTGCCCTCTTCCGGTCCCACTGCACCATTTCCTTTGCGCATCCAACACGAGCTTGTACCTCTCCTCCTTGTTCTCCCTCACCGAAAAAAATGTCCGTCCATTTGACGACATTTCGGTAGACGCGGCATCACGGGCGGCACGTGCCTTCTCCCACTTGTTTCCCATGACTCCGCGGCATCACGGGCGGCACGTGCCTTCTCCCACTTGTTTCCCATGACTTGGCGGTTGTCCTTTGGCACTGTGGCTTTTCCATTCTCCATGACAATGTCGTCATCTTCATCGTCCAACCCAATTGATTGGTTGGAGCTTGAGCCATCATTCCTCTTCTTGCCAGACTTGAGATCGGCCACAATTTGGTTCCACTTCGGCTTGCCATTCAATATGAGCCAACCATGTCTAAAAGCAAATGACTTCTTCTCCACCTCGTGCTACAAAGTGGCCGCCACCGCCGTCTAGCAAACAACATATGTACGAGCACGAGAATGCAAACACAAGAAGCATATGCAATGGACGACAAGATGAGGCAATCGAGCTTACGTGAGTTGCGACTCCCATCCCACTTTGAGGGCGTTTGCTCACTTGTGAGTAGTAGCCGATGTACTTGTTCACTTCCCCTTGAATGATCCCCCAACGAGAGAGATGCCACATTGCGAGTGGTCACGATAGGATGCGGCTCCACATACTCCTTTTGCTCATGGTACTCCTTCCAAATCTTCATCCAATAGGTGTTCCCCTTTTGCTTGGTGCCGCATATTGGATCCATCGTTGTGGCCAACCAAGCTTTGACCAACAAGATGTCATCAAATTTTGAGAATGCCGGACCTCTTGCCTTCGGCGTCTTGGTCTTCTTCTTCTTGGTCGGATGTTGTCCCAACTTCAAATGCGGTGGTGGCCTCCAATTCATACTCCATTTCGGTCGGTTCTTCATTGTCATTGATCATGTTCGACAAGAACGCCTCCTACATGATTCAAATTTGCAAGCATTCATCATGAGCAAATGAACTAGTGGTCTATGCTAAAATATGATCGGACGAGAGTAAAGAAAACGTACCGACTCTTGTTCGGTCATTTTGTCGAACATGTTGAGGGCAGCCTGGGCACTGTCGGAGCCCGTGCTCATCCGCGCCCGAATGAGCTGCAGCGAGTCACAAACGTCAACTGTCGGCATCTGCGTGTGTCGGATTTCGGGCTCCGCAGACCCTGGATAGATTCAAACTCTGGGGTGCGTGCGAAGAACTCAACTTCCCCAGTCTACCAACTCGTCGATCCCACGGCCTAGCTCAATGAACTAGAAGGAAAGAGGACACAGTAGTTTACCCAAGTTCGAGCCGCCTTGCGGTGTAAAACCCTACTCCTGCTTTGTGGTGGATTGGCCTCGAGGTGGGCTGAGGATGAACTAGTACAGTGGAAGAACAACCTCAGGAGGTGTGTTCTTGAGCTTGGGTGAGCTGGTGGGGGTGAGGATCGACTGGATCCGGATCCCCTTCTACGGTGGTGGCTAGGCTCTATTTATAGTGGCCTTGGTCCTCTCCCCAAAATGAAGGCGGGAAGGGATCCCACAACGGCCAAATTTGAAGGGAGACAACTAGTACATCTTATCCTGACAAAAGGTAGTCTTCACCTGCAAAGCTTCTGGTCGTGACACCATGGTGAGCTCGGTGATGACCTCCATCCTGCCGTCCTGGCGGTCTTGGTCTTGTTCCATGGAAATGGAAACCTTTGGCTGATTCCTCGGGACTCCGCGCCTGCGCTTGCCTCTTTAGCACCAAAGAGGAAACTGTTGTACTGCACCCGCTGGTGCCCGCCTGGCCTTGGTCGTCATGGCTCGCGTCATCCGAACCTCACGAGGTGAGGGCTTGCATAGAAATCTCCGCTCCTCAGGAGCCTGCCTAAGGAGGCCGCTCCTTCTGGAGGTCTTGATGTCGTCCGCCTTGCGAGGCTTGGCCCCTCGCGAGGGTCTTGTGTTGTCGGTGCTGAAGATGGGCCATACCAGGCCGTTGACGGAGCCACGCGGTGGGCCGCTGGCAGGAAAGTCTGGGTATCCCGGTTCCCAGAACGCCGACAGTAGCCCCCGGGCCCAAGGCGCGCTCGGACTTGGTTTCGTGGGCAAGGGCGAAGCGCCGTGGGCCCTAACCGCCTGCGGGTCCAGTCGACGCGTGGCGCTGGATGGGATGTGGGCGCCTCCACTTCCCCACGCAGCCTCGATAACTGCCCGACTTGACGGCTGCCTGTTGCGAGCGCGGCCTTGCCATGATTACCCGCTGTGCTTTTCCTTGGCTCCTCCTCTTTCCTATGAACTTGCGTCTCTTCTCCCAAATTTAGCGCCGGCGCCAATCCTCCCTCGACGCCATGGCCCCGAAGTTGAAGAGGAAGGGAAAGGCCTGCTCGCCTGTTGAATCCCGGCCGGGCTTGGAGCCCGCTCTTGATCGGTCGACGATGATCAATCGGGAGGGGTCGGACAAGGTCCGGCCGGCCCTCGTCGCCGATTCCAACGAATGGAAGGCGACGACGGTCTGGCCTGCCTCCCAGGCCACGATCGACATGGAGGCCATCGAGATCCCCATCCATCTTCATGCTCTCCTGGCTGGCCTAGTCCCCCCTTTCTCTGATTTCTTCAATGTAGTAATTTCGCATTACCAGATCCAGGCGCTGCATCTGGACCCCTGGTCTATCATCCTCCTTGCTGCCTTCGCCTTCCTGTGCGAGGCTATGGTGGGCATTGCCCCATCTGTCGCCTTGTTCCGCCATTTCTTCTCGCTCCACTTGGTCGACGACCGCCAGCGCTCAGGATGTGTGGCATTCCAGCCCGTGGCGGCGACAGCTGGCTTAGGCATCGACTTCACGCTTCGCCCAGATGTGAAGGGATTTCGGAAGCATTGGGTGTATGTGGACGCCGGCATGCTCAGCCCCCTGCTCCTGCTCCCGCTAGCGTCGGCGGAGCCCAGCTCCGGCTGGGGGCACGTAAAGCTCGTCGACCGTTGGCTCGCCCACGTCTGGTTCAGGCTGGCCAAGATGAAGAAGGTCGGGGTGACTGCACCGATGGTGGTGAGGGGATTCGTCCGGCGGCGCATCGCCCCGCTCCAGCGCCATTCCCGCCCAATGTGGGTCTTCACTGGCCCCAAGGACCCCATGAGGCTTCAGGTGCCTTCACTCCATTCAAAGACGCTGCGCGCAATGCTCGGGCTCCTGACGGGCGACCCAGCACAGCGCCCGCTGCGCTTCCGGAGGAAGGCTGTCTCTTATGGCATTGCTCGAACAAGGAGGACTTCGTGAGACAGATGCCCCTCTTTAACGAGTGGGGGCTACGCCCGGGGGGCCTTGAAGGGCCTCACGAGAATCCCACCTTTGTGTCTCCTGTGCTTTGCCGGCCCTGCGACGCGCGCCCCGGATGTGGTGCAGGGGGCGAACACCACCGGGT
This sequence comes from Triticum aestivum, assembly GCF_018294505.1. Classification (NCBI taxonomy): domain Eukaryota; kingdom Viridiplantae; phylum Streptophyta; class Magnoliopsida; order Poales; family Poaceae; genus Triticum; species Triticum aestivum. The sequence continues at coordinate 132,908,468 of NC_057814.1, read as the reverse complement.
ACTCCCGGGGCGACCGCCGGGGAGCGGATATGGTCAGATGCTCCCGAGGCAGCCGCTTTTGAAGTTCCAGCGAGTGCTTCGGGGGAGGCTACTGGTGAGCAGGCTCACCCCGGTGCCCCTGAGGAAGCTGTCCCAGCAGCCTCGGCTGGTGCTCCTGAGGCGGTGGCTGGTGAGCAGGTGCGGCCTGGTGCTCCAGAGGCTGCTGCCCCTGAGGTGGTAGTACGCTGCTCAGCCGCCAAGGGTCATGCCCCGACCCTCGGCTTGCTTCGTCTGAACCTTGAAGCGCTTCGCAAAAGGAAAGGGCTCCCGAGCTGCAGCGGCGACGCCTATCGGCCCCTGAAACAGAGGAACTACATAGCCATAGACGAGTAAGTGCCTTATCTTTGTGGTTTTCCGCTTGTTGCATCCCTTCCTGACCCTGGCTCCTCGGGATCCCTTCAGTTGCGGCAGCGAGACCTGCTGGGGAGCGACCTCCGGCAGTCCTTGGTCCGCTCATGGTTCCGAGCCCCCCGCGCCAAGCGCCTGCGCGAGGCACGGGGCCAGTCTGCGAGGCGGATGCGCCGCTGGGAGGCTGTGGGCCTGTGCTCCCAGCATCCTTCCCTCGTGGTCACTCCTGGGGCGTAGTAGGCGTGCCGAGGGCCCCTTTATTGGTCATCGCCGGTGGCTAGGTAGCCCCAGCGTCGGCTTCATCTTCGAGCAGCGCGACCGTGCCACCCAGCGCCTTCGCCAAGACCCGGGGAGCGGCTGGGGAAACGCCGGCCACTTCGCGCCCCTATGGCAGCCCCGAACGCGGAGGATGGGCTCGGCCGCGTGCTGGAGCTCGCGTGCGGGCGCAGTGCCGTCCACCATGAACTTTTCCGGGAAGCGATGGGCGCGCTGAGTCGGCTTGGAGGAGAGCTCGTCGATGTCGACGCCCACCTCGAGACGGAGGGCCTCCGCTTGGCGCGTGAGTGGCATCAGTTGAAGGTCGCCATCAACCTTGGGCATCTTTAGCACGAGCGTGCCCGCGCTCTGGAGGAGGCCAGGGCCGCCGACTGCCGTCGTGAGGCGGCCGAAGAGCGAGAGCGGGAGCTTCGGACGCCATCCTTGAGCGGCAGATCCAGGCGCAGGGCTGCCCTGGCGGCCCCGCCGAGCAAGGCCCCCTCCGGTGAGAAGGAGGTCCCGGAACGCGAGGAGGCGCTGGAGCTTGAGGTCTTGGAGCATAGCCTGGAGCTCGAGCGATTAGAGGTGAGGGAGCGCCAGGCAGTCATGGCTGAGGACGTTGTTGTCGCTCGGGAGGCCAGGATCCAGCAGGAGGTCGATCAAAAGGTGGCGAAGATTCGTGCGGCTCTTGTTGATGAGCACCGCCGGGAATTGGGGCTCCAGGAGACCCGCTTCAAACTGTAGTAGGCCGAGCTTGAGGGCAGAACCGCCGCTCTTAGGATGAAGCTGGCCGCGGCAGAGCAGCGCGAGAGGGCCGCCATGGAGGCTCAGGCCTCCGCCCAAGCTGACCTGGCCTCCGTGCGCGCCGACCTGTCCTCACTTCAGCAGCAGGTTGAGGCTGCCACGTCCCTCGCGAAGGAGACCGCGAACCAGGCATGCCGCCGCCGGACGATACAACGCGAGCGTTCCTTGATGCTCAAGGATCTCAGGGTCAGGGCCAAGCGGGCCTTGGACACCATCTGCAAGGAGAGCGTCTGTCACCCGCACGAGGATGACGATGTCGGCCACCTCCGCTTCTTCACCCAGACGTGACCCGTCTGGAGGACCTGGCCGTGAGGGCTCGCCAGCTCGTTGAAGAGAGAAGTCAGGGCCTTCTCGGGCATGCGTTCTCACGCGTCTTCAGCCACCTCCTCAACCTTGACCCTCACTTTGACTTCAATGCTGTGATAGCCCCCGTGCCTGGGGTCATCCAGGACAATTTGGCCGGCTGGGTGGACGACCATGTTGATGTCCTGGTCGCAGAGTTCGCTCCTGAGGATGACGCGGTCGTGATCGCGGCCGACGGAGGCGGTGCGGATGATGACGATGAGGACGACGCCAGTGGCAGCGCATCCGGCTAGGCCTGCATTTCCCTTCCTGCTCTGACTTGTATGCAAAAACCCTCGGACACTACCCTGTGGGGCGTGAAAGCATTTTTTGAAGGGGGCCCTTATAGTGTATGAAACGATGATATGATTTTGAGATAGGATTTGGAACGTGTCGTCGTGAGCCTGGAGGCTCCCGAGCGGAGTAATTGTTGCGAATTATCTTTGGTTCCGTCGGTCCTGAGCGGGTCCTGATGTTGCGGGAGCATTCTTCTCCCGAAGCGAGCCCTCCGGGGGCTCGTGAGGTTTTAAGCCTCCCGAGGAGCCTGCTGGCCCGCCCAAGAGGGCCTCGCGAGGAGCCGATTGCC
>NC_057814.1:132818511-132905835 GCF_018294505.1 Triticum aestivum | reverse complement strand
CCCAGCTCCCGCTCGCGGGGCACTCACAGGGGGGTAGCAGGCGTGAGCCTTACTTTAAACACAAAACCAGAAGGCAAGAAATTGCCATGAGCCAAGAAAAATCCCCCCCCCATTTTTTATTTTCACAAGCACACGAAACTCCAAATCTCATTCCGAAAGACGGCAAATTGGGTTACAGAAAGAGGGCAAAAGCAAATAGTCGCGTCCGGCACCTAGCTAGTCTTCTCACCAGCACGGAGCTAAGTGCTTCCACTGGGCGTGGGCATAGTCATTGGGGGACAGTGTCGACGGCCAGCGCGGAGCATAGTGCTTCCACTTGGACGTGGGTGTGGGTGGGAGCCCCCGTGAGGCCCGTGGGCGGCACTCAGGAGACTCCGGGGCGTGTATAGCCCCTACTCATTATTACGTGAGAGTGTCACGAGTGGAGATCTTCATAGCTTCTTGTCGCCTGACGAGGGCGCAGCCCTGCGCCTCCCCCGACCACCGTTGGGGCATCCAGAAACCTGGACGAGACCAAAGGGCAAGGGGGACACTGGCGGTGCCCGCGACGACCGCAGGTCCTCTACCGGGGGGAAGGGCTCACCGGCACCTTCCCCAGTGGAGGACCTACCTTCGTGCGGCGCCTTGCTCCATGCTGCGCGTTGGAGGCCCTGGCGCCAGGCTCCCCCCACGTAGCCCCAGTGCATCTCGTCCGCCAGCAGTGGGGCCATCATCCTGAGATCCACGGCTGCCGCCGTGGCTTGGTTCACCTGCGGTCCATGGTTAGCGTAATCGTGCCCCTGAGATATTGGCTGTACCCGGTGGCCGTTGTTGAAGATGTCGGTGAAGCTCCGGGGCGGCTCGTGAAGAGCCTCGGCCTCGCGCGGCCCCGACGTCCAGGATGGTGAGGTAAGCGGGCAAGGGCTTCTTCTTGGCGCGTACAGCAAATCCGCCAGCGGAGGTGTGGGACGCCTGAAGCCGTGATCCTCGAGTCGTCGCCTGATCGTCCGACCCTATTGCTTGCCAGACCTAGCACCAAGCCGTGATGATTGTAGGGTAGCGTTTCAGCATGACCCCAGGAGGGGCCGCCCGGCCTCGCTGCGCCCGGGGGCGATGCATCCTGGGTCGGATGAGCGCCGTCGCGGGCCAGGTTGCTGCCGCGAGGTCCTCTGGGCCCCTCGTGGAAGGGCGCGCGGGCGTTGTGGGGGCGGAACATGCCCCCGGCGTCACTTGCGACGTAGGCAGGGTGCAGAAGGGTGCTGCACCCCCGCAGGCGGCATGGAGCATCTCGGCGACCCGCTCCAGCAGGGCGTCGTGGCCGCCTTCCACCAGCGTGCATCGCAACAGCTCTCATGCCATGATGAGCGTAGCTCGTGTGTTCGCCTGCTCCCGGCGGGTGTGCAGTGCAGTCGCCGCGGCGTAGCTCGAAGATCGCGTGGTGCCGCGGTTGCGGCACGACGCGAGAGCGGATGGTGGTGGTCCGCGCCGCCCACGCCCGACAGGACCAGGCGGCGCGCGGACTGCGAGGTGTGCGTAGTGGAGGTCTTTTTGAGCGGTAGGCGATGCCCGGGCGGGCCGACGGCCCAGTGCTCAGCGTGGGCTCGAGGGGCTTCAGCCATGGGAATGGTGGAGTGGTGGCGAATCGATCGAAGGAAGAGAGGCTCCGACACACCCCTACCTGGCGCGCCAAATGTCAGATTTCAGGCTCCGCACACCCTGGATAGATTCGAACTCTGGGGTGCGTGCGAAGAACTCAACCTCTCCAGTCTGCCAACTCATCGATCCCACGGCCTAGCTTGATGAAGTAGAAGGAAAGAGGACACATCAGTTTACCCAGGTTCGGGCCACCTTGTGGTGTAAAACCCAACTCCTGCTTTGTGGTGGATTGGCCTTGAGGTGGGCTGAGGATGAACTACTACAGTAGAAGAACAACCTCAGGAGCTGTGTTCTAATACGTCTCCAACGTATCTATAATTTTTTATTGTTCCATACTATTATATTATCTGTTTTGGATGTTTTATGTGCATTAATATGCTATTTTATATGATTTTTGGGACTAACCTATTAACCTAGAGCCCAATGCCAGTTTCTGTTTTTTCCTTGTTTTAGAGTTTCGCGGAAAAGGAATACCAAACGGAGTCCAAACGGAATAAAACTTTCGCGATGATTTTTCTTGGAGCAGAAGACACCCAGGAGACTTGGAGTGCAAGTCAGAAGAGCCTCGAGGCGGCCACAAGGGTGGAGGGCGCGCCCAGGGAGTAGGGCGGCCCCCCGACCTTATGGGCCCCTCGTAGACCCCCTGACCTAGATCTTCCTCCTATATATACTCTTATACCCCAAAAACATCCAGGGGAGTCACGAAACCACTTTGCCACCGCCGCAACCTTCTGTACCCGTGAGATCCCATCTTGGGGCCTTTTCTGGCATCCTGCCGGAGGGGGATTCGATCATGGAGGGCTTCTACATCAACACCATTGCCTCTCCGATGAAGCGTGAGTAGTTTACTTCAGACCTACGGGTCCATAACTAGTATCTAGATGGCTTCTTCTCTCTCTTTGATTCTCAATACAAAGTTCTCCTCGATGTTCTTGGAGATCTATTCGATGTAATACTCTTTTGCGGTGTGTTTGCCGAGATCCGGTGAATTGTGGATTTATGATTAGCTTATCTATTAATATTATTTGAATCTTCTCTGAATTCTTATATGCATGATTTGGTATCTTTGCAAGTCTCTTCGAACTATCGATTTGGTTTGGCCAACTAGATTGATTTTTCTTGCAATCGGAGAAGTGCTTAGATTTGGATTCAATCTTGCGGTGTCCTTTCCCAGTGACAGCAGGGGCAACAAGTCACATATTGTATTGTTGCCATCGAGGATAAGATGGGGTTTTCATCATATTGCTTGTGTTAATTCCTCTACATCATGTCATCTTGCTTAAAGCGTTATTCCGTTCTTTATGAACTTAATACTCTAGATGCATGCTGGATAGCGGTCGATGTGTGGAGTAATAGTAGTAGATGTAGAATCGTTTCGATCTACTTGACATGGACGTGATGCCTATATTCATGATCATTGCCTTAGATATCATCATAACTTTGCGCTTTTCTATCAATTGCTCGGCAGTAAGTTGTTCACCCACCGTAATAATTTCTATCTCGAGAGAAGCCTCTAGTGAAACCTATGGCCCCCGGGTCTATTTTCCATCATATAATCTTCTATTTTCCAGCATATAAGTTTCCGATCTACAATTTCAGTTTCCTATTCCCTTTACTTTGCAATCTTTACTTTCCGTTCCATAAACCAAAAATACCAAAAATATTACTTTACCGTTTATCATCTCTACCAGATCTCACTTTGCGAATAACCGTGAATGGATTGACAACCCCTTTGTCGCGTTGGTTGCAAGTTGGTGTTTGTTTGTGCAGGTATTCGGTGGCTTGTTGCGTTGTCTCCTACTAGATTGATACCTTGGTTCTCAAAGCTGAGGGAAATACTTACGCTACTTTGCTGCATCACCCTTTCCTCTTCAAGGGAAAAACCAACGCAAGCTCAAGAGGTAGCAAGAAGGATTTCTGGCGCCGTTTCCGGGGAGATCTACGCCAAGCCAAGACATACCAAGTACCCATCATAAACTCTCATCCCTCGCATTACATTATTTCCCATTCGCTTCTCGTTTTCCTCTCCCCCACTTCTAAAATGATTTTCGAAAAGATTCGCTCTTTTCTTCGCCCTTCTTCCGTTTGATCTTTTGTTTTCTTGTGTTACCACGTGCCTTCTTTTTTGCTTGCATCTTCTCTTGCTAAAAGTTTATGGATCCTCATCCACTTGCTAATATTTTTAAGAGATCCATTTATGATGAACCAATTGCTAGTGAGTTTTGTGCACTAGATTATCATTATGAAGTTTTTCTTGAAATTTGTGGTCTGAAAATTGTGATGAAGAAATTTATTTAGTGATTCACGATAGCTCCTTGAATATAAAGCATGGTTGCAATGGTTTTGCTATAAATTCTATTGATGTCAATTGTGCTAATAATATGCAAAACCCTAAGCTTGGGGATGCTAGTTTTGCTATGTCCTCTACCTATTGTAATGATCATGATTGGGTGATTCTTCTTTCGATCTTGAAAATTTATTTAAGCCCCATGATGAATATGAGATTGATAATAATGTTTGCAATAATACTGAAAGTGGGTTTGGAAGAGTGTCAACTTTAGACGCCACATATTTGGATAATGTTCAATCTTATTTTTTTTTGATAAAAGTGGGTTTGGAGAGGTCATGACTTTAGTTAATGTTAACCCCACTATTTTGGAAGAGTGTCAACTTTGTATGCCTGTGCATCTTATTAAGAATATGTTATGTGATAGCTATATTGTTGAATTTTCTTATGATCCTACATGTAATTATTAAGAGAGAGGAAAATGTGGTTGTAGAAATTTTCATGTTACTAAATTACCTCTCTTCATGTTGAGATTGCTATCGTCTCTTAATTCTTCCATGTATATGCTAGTTTTTGCTTGCCTTGGTAATTGTTTGCTTATAAAATGCCTATGCATAGGAAGTATGTTAGACTTAGATGTGTTTGTCACGTGTTTTATGATGCTCTCTTTGTGCTTCAATTCTTCGCTTTTATGTGAGCATCATTGAAATTATCAATGCCTAGCTAAAAGGCTTTAAAGAAAAGCGCTTGTTGGGAGACAACCCAATATTTTTCCTTGCTGTTCTACAATAATATTTTCATCTAGCCTCTAGTTAGATGTGGTTTTGTGTTTTAGTTAGTGTTTGTGCCAAGTAAGACCTTTGGGATAGCCTACGGTGATAGTTGATTTGATCTTGCTGAAAAACAGAAACTTTTGCGTGCACGAAAATAATTTTCATAAATCACAGGAACATGCTTTTTAGTTGATTCTTTTTGCAGAAGATTAATAAACAAATTTCTTAGTACTTCCTAATTTATCAGGATTTTTGGAGTTACAGAAGTTTTCGAAATATCCAGATTGCTACAGACTGTTCTGTTTTTTGACAGATTCTATTTTTCGCGTGTTGTTTGCTTATTTTGATGCATCTGTGGCTAGTATCGGGGGGGGGGGTATGAACCATGGAAAATTTGGAATACAGTAGATATTACACCAATATAAATAAAGACTGAGTTCACAACAGTACCTAAAGTGGTGATTTATTTTCTTATACTAACGGAGCTTACGAGATTTTCTGTTGGAGTTTTGTGTTGTGAAGTTTTCAAGTTTTTGGTAAGGATTTGATGGACTATGGAATAGCGAGTGGCAAGAGCCTAAGCTTGGGGATTCCCAAGGCAACCCAAGGTAATATTCAAGGATGTCAAAAAGCCTAAGCTTGGGGATGCCCCGGGAAGGCATCCCCTCTTTCGTCTTCGTCTATCGATAACTTTACTTGAGGCTATATTTTTATTCACCACATGATATGTGTTTTGCTTGGAGCGTCTTGTATGATTTGAGTCTTTGATTTTTAGTTTGCCACGATCATCCTTGCTTTACACACCTTTTGAGAGAGACACGCATGAATCGTGATTTATTAGAATGCGCTATGTGCTTCACTTATATCTTTTGCGCTAGGCAAAATTTGCTCTAGTGCTTCACTTATATCTTTTTAGAGCACGACGGTGATTTTATTTTATAGAAATTGATGAATTCTCGCACTTCACTTATATTATTTTGAGAGTCTTTAGAACAGCATGTAATTTTCTTTGGTTATAAAATTAGTCCTAATATGATAGGCATCCAAGAGGGATATAATAAAAACTTTCATATAAAGTGCATTGAATACTATGAGAAGTTTGATTCCTAATGATTGTTTTGAGATATGAAGATGGTGATATTAGAGTCATGCTAGTGAGTAGTTGTGAATTTGAGAAATACGTGTGTTAAAGTTTGTGAGTCTCGTAGCATGCTCGTATGGTGAACTGTTATGTAACGAAGTTGGAGCATGAGATGTTTTTTGATTGTCTTCCTTATGACTGGCGGTCGGGGACGAGCGATGGTCTTTTCCTACCAATCTATCCCCCTAGGAGCATACGCGTAGTACTTTGTTTTGATGACTAATAGATTTTTGTAATAAGTCTGTGAGTTCTTTATGACTAATGTTGAGTCCATGGATTATACACACTCTCACCTTTCCGCCATTGCTAGCCTCTCTAGTGCCGCGCAAATTTCGCTGGTACCATAAACTGACCACATAGCCTCCCTCAAAACAGCCACCATACCTACCTATTATGGCATTTCCGTAGCCATTCCGAGATATATTGCCATGCAACTTTCCACCGTTCCGTTTATTATGACACGCATCATCATTGTCATATTGCTTTGCATGATCATGTAGTTGACATCGTATTTGTGGCAAAGCCACCGTTCATCATATTTTTTACACATGTCACTCTTGATTCATTGCACATCCTGGTACACCGCCGGAGGCATTCACATAGAGTCATATTTTTGTTCTAGTATCGAGTTGTAATTCTTGAGTTGTAAGTAAATAGAAGTGTGATGATTTTCATTATTAGAGCATTGTCCCATGTGAGGAAATAAAAAAAGAGAGAGAAAGGCCAAATAAAAAAAAGAGAAGGCCCAAAAAAATGGGAGAAAAAGAGAGAAGGGGCAATATTACTATCCTTTTTGCCACACTTGTGCTTCAAAGTAGCACCATGATCTTCATGATAGAGAGTCTCTTATGTTGTCACTTTCATATACTAGTGGGAATTTTTCATTATAGAACTTGGCTTGTATATTCCAACGATGGGCTTCCTCAAATGCCCTAGGTCTTCATGAACAAGCAAGTTGGATGCACACCCACTCTGTTTTCTTTTTTGAGCTTTCATAAACTTATAGCTCTAGTGCATTCATTGCATGGCAATCCCTACTCACTCACATTGATATCTATTAATGGACATCTCCATAGCCCGTTGATACGCCTAGTTGATGTGAGACTATCTCCTTATTTTTGTCTTCTCCACAACCACCGTCTATTCCACCTATAGTGCTATGTCCATGGCTCACGCTCATGTATTGCATGAAAGTTGAAAAGGTTTGGGAACATCAAAAGTATGAAACAATTGCTTGGCTTGTCATCGGGGTTGTGCATGATTTAAATATTTTGTGTGATGAAGATGGAGCATAGCCAGACTATATGATTTTGTAGGGATAAGCTTTCTTTGGCCATGTTATTTTGAGAAGACATAATTATTTTGTTAGTATGATTGAAGTATTATTGTTTTTATGTCAATATTAAACTTTTGTTTTGAATCATACGGATCTGAACATTCATGCCACAATAAAGAGAATTACATGGATAAATATATTAGGTAGCATTCCACATAAAAAAATCTGTTTTTATCATTTACCTACTTGAGGACGAGCAAGAATTAAGCTTGTGGATGCTTGATACGTCTCCAACGTATCTATAATTTTTGATTGTTCCATGCTATTATTATCTGTTTTGGATGTTTTATATGCATTAATATGCTATTTTCTATGATTTTTGGGACTAACCAATTAACCTAGAGCCCAGTGCCAGTTTCTGTTTTTCCCTTGTTTTAGAGTTTCGTAGAAAAGGAATACCAAACGGAGTCCAAACGGAATAAAACTTTCGCGATGATTTTTCCTGGACCAGAAGACACCCAGGAGACTTGGAGTGCAAGTCAGAAGAGCCTCGTGGCGGCCACAAGGGTGGAGGGCGCGCCCCCCGACCTTGTGGGCCCCTCGTAGGCCCCCTGACCTAGATCTTCATCCTATATATACTCTTATACCCCAAAAACATCCAGGGGAGTCACGAAACCACTTTTCCACCGCCGCAACCTTCTGTACCCGTGAGATCCCATCTTGGGGCCTTTTCCGGCATCCTGCCGGAGGGGGATCCGATCACGGAGGGCTTCTACATCAACACCATTGCCTCTTTGATGAAACGTGAATAGTTTACTTCAGACCTACGGGTCAATAGCTAGTAGCTAGATGGCTTCTTCTCTCTCTTTGATTCTCAATACAAAGTTCTCCTCGATGTTCTTGGAGATCTATTCGATGTAATACTCTTTTGCGGTGTGTTTACCGAGATTCGATGAATTGTGGATTTATGATCATTTTATCTATGAATATTATTTGAATCTTCTCTGAATTCTTATATGCATGATTTGATATCTTTGCAAGTCTCTTTGAACTATCAATTTGGTTTGGGAAACTAGATTGGTATTTCTTGCAATGGGAGAAGTGCTTAGCCTTGGGTTCAATCTTGCGGTGTCCTTTCCCAGTGATGGCAGGGGCAGCAAGGCATGTATTGTATTGTTGCCATCGAGGATAAAAAGATGGGGTTTTCATCATATTGCTTGAGTTAATTCCTCTACATCAGGTCATCTTGCTTAAAGTGTTACTCCATTCTTTATGAACTTAATACTCTAGGTGCATGCTGGATAGCGGTCGATGTGTGGAGTAATAGTAGTAGATGCAGAATCGTTTCGGTCTAGTTGACACGGAGGTGATGCCTATATTCATGATCATTGCCTTAGATATTTTCATAACTTTGCGCTTTTCTATCAATTGCTCGACAGTAATTTGTTCATCCACCGTAATAATTTCTATCTCGAGAGAAGCATCTAGTGAAACCTATGGACCCCGGGTCTATTTTCCATCATATAATCTTCTATTTTCCATCATATAAGTTTCCGATCTACAATTTCAGTTTCCTATTTCCTTTACTTTGCAATCTTTACTTTCCGTTCCATAAACCAAAAATATTACTTCACTATTTATCATCTCTATCAGATCTCACTTTGCGAATAACCGTGAAGGGATTGACAACCCCTTTGTCACATTGGCTGCAAATTGGTGTTTGTTTGTGCAGGTATTCGGTGGCTTGTTGCGTTGTCTCCTACTGGATTGATACCTTGGTTCTCAAAACTGAGGGAAATACTTATGCTACTTTGCTGCATCACCCTTTCCTCTTCAACGGAAAAACCAATTCAAGCTCAAGAGATAGCATGTTCTTGAGCTTGGGTGAGCTGGTGGGGGTGAGGATCGACTGGACCGGATCCCCTTCTACGGTGGTGGCTAGGCTCTATTTATAGTGGCCTTGGTCCTCTCCCCAAAATGATGGTGGGAAGGGATCCCACAATGGACAAATTCGAAGGGAGACAACTAGTACATCTTATCCTGACAAATGGTAGTCTTCGCCTGCAAAGCTTCTGGTCGTGACGCCGTGGTGGGCTCGGTGATGACCTCCGTCCTGCCGTGCTAGCGTTCTTGGTCTTGTTGCATGGAAATGGAAACCTTTGGCTGATTCCTCAGGACTCCGCGCCTGCGCTTTCCTCTTTAGCACAACAGAGGAAACCGTTGTACCGCACCCGCTGGCGCCCGCCTGGCCTTGGTCGTCATGGCTCGCGTCATCCGAACCTCATGAGGTGAGGGATTGCATAGAAATCTCCACTCCTCAGGAGCCAGCCTGAGGAGGCGACTCCTTCTGGAGGTCTTGATGCCGTCCGCCTTGCAAGGCTTGGCCCCTCGCGAGGGTCTTGTGTTGTCGGTGTTGAAGATGGGCCGTACCAGACCGTTGAGGAGCCACGTGGTGGGCCGCAGGCAGGAAAGTCTAGGTACCCCGGTTCCCAGAACGCTGACAACATGGGCAGAAAGCTCTCCGGAATGGCCCAGCCGGCGCTCGCATCATCCTGTGTCCCAAAGGTGGCGGACAGCGTAATATGCGCAGGCGCTCGGAGGGAAGGGGTGTGGGGATCCGGGCGCGACAGAGGAGACAGCTGCCCCACCACGTCTGAACCTCCCTACGACGTCGCCGGCGCCGCCGCAACATGCGGGCGACGTTCTCCGCCTTGCAAGTCACCGACGACGACACCATGCCTCCCACAGACGAGGCGGACTGCGTCTCCGTCACGGTGGCGTGGGTCGGGCTGGACGACATCTCCGGCGGTGGATCGGGAATGAAGGTGAGGATTGGGAGCAAGGGTGGAGATCGGTGAGGGTCCGGGCGCGGGAATGGTTGGAGGGCGGCGGGAGGAGGAGGAAGGGTTTGGTTTGATGCAATTGTTGGGGAACGTAGTATTTCAAAAAAATTGTCTACGATCACGCAAGATCTATCTAGGAGAAGCATAGCAATGAGCGGGGATAGTGTGTCCACATACCCTCGTAGACCGAAAGCGGAAGCGTTTAGTAACGCGGTTGATCTTGGCGAACGTCTTCGCGATCCAACCGATCAAGTACCGAATGCACGACACCTCCGCGATCTGCACACGTTCAGCTCGGTGACGTCCCTCAAACTCTTGATCCAGCTGAGGCCGAGGGAGAGTTTCGTCAGCACAACGGCGTGGTGACGGAGATGATGAAGTTACCGGCGCAGGGCTTCGCCTAAGCACTACGACGATATGACCGAGGTGTAAAACTGTGGAGGGGGGCACCGCACACGGCTAAGACAAATCTTGAGTGCCTTTGGGGTGCCCCCTGCCCACGTATATAAAGGAAGGAGGAAGAGGAGGCCGGCCCTAGAAGAGGCGTGCCAAAGGGGGGAGTCCTACTTGGACTCCCGGTCCAAGTAGGATTCGGCCCCCCTTTCCTATTCCAACTAGGAGAAGGAAGGGAAGGAGGAAGAGGGGAGAAGGAATGAGGGGGGCGCCGCCCCCTCCTAGTCCAATTCAGACTAGCCCATGGGGGTCGTCCACGCCTTGGGGCCCTTCTCTCCTTTCCCGTATGGCCCATTAAGGCCCACTACTTCCCCCGGCGAATTCCCGTAACTCTCCGGTACTCCGAAAAATATCTGAATCACTCGGAACCTTTCTGATGTCCGAATATAGCCTTCCAATATATCGATCTTTACCTCTCGACCATTTCGAGACTCCTCGTCATGTCCATGATGTCATCCGGGACTCCGAACAAACTTCGGTCATCAAATCACATAACTCATAATACAAATCATCATCGAACGTTAAGCATGCGAACCCTACGGGTTCGAGAACTATGTAGACATGACCGAGAAACATCTCCGGTCAACAACCCATAGCGGAACCTGGATGCTCATATTGGCTCCTACATATTCTACAAAGATCTTTATCGGTCAAACCGCATAACAACATACGTTGTTCCCTTTGTCATCGGTATGTTACTTGCCCGAGATTCGATCGTCGGTATCATCATACCTAGTTCAATCTCGTTACCGGCAAGTCTCTTTACTCGTTTCGTAATACTTCATCCCGCAACTAACTCATTAGTCACATTGCTTGCAAGTCTTATAGTGATGAGCATTACCAAGAGGGCCCAGAGATACCTCTCCGAAACACGGAGTGACAAATCCTAATCTTGATCTATGCCAACCCAACAAACACCTTCAGAGACACCTGTAGAGCATCTTTATAATCACCCAGTTACGTTGTGACGTTTGATAGCACACAAGGTGTTCCTCCGGTATTTGGGAGTTGCATAATCTCATAGTCTGACGAACATGTATAAGTCTGTCGGCGTTCTGGGAACGGGGTCCCCAGACTTGCCTGCCTGCGGCCCATGCCGTGGCTCCACCAGCGGGCCCGTGCGGCCCATCTTCACCAGCAAGCACCCGAGACCCTCGCGAGGGGCCAAGCCTCGCGAGGTGGACGACACAAGACCTCCTGAGGGGCGGCCTCATCAGGCTGGCTCGCGAGGGGTGGAGAGATAGAGGCAAGGGACACCTCGCGAGGTTCCTATGACACAAGCTATGACGACCACAACCAGGTGGGCGCCAGGCGGGCGCCCGCGCGCGCAGTGTCCTTGTTTCCTCTTTGGTGCTAAAGAGGCAGGCGCAGGCGAGGAGTCCCAAGGCATCATGCAAAGGTTTCCATATCGGTGCAACGAGACCAAGACCAGCAGGATGGCAGGACAGAGGTCACCGTGGAGCCCAAGACGGCGTCACCATCAGAGCCTTTGGCAGGCGAAGACTAGTTTTGTCAGGATAAGCTGTACTAGCTGTCCCCCTTCAAACTTGGCCGTTGTGGGATCCCTTCCCGCTCAATATTTGGGAAGAGGAACCGGGCCTCTATAAATGGGACTAGCCACCTCCATAGCAAGGGGGATTGAAACCTTGACCAGCTCACCAAGCACAAGAACACCTAACCTCAAGAGGTTTTTCTTCCCTTGTAACTGTTCATCCTCAGCCCGACAGGCAATCCACCACACCACACTAGAGTAGGGTATTACACCACATCGGTGGCCCGAACCAGTATAAATCTTGTGTCTCTTTGTTATTTGAGTTCGTCGAGCTAGGCCGAGAGATCCTTGAGCGAGCGAGCCATCGAGGGAGAGAGAGAGATCTTCATGCGCACCCCAGTGTTCGAACCATGAGGGTTTTGCCGGAACCCGTGATCCGACATTTGGTGCGCCAGGTAGGGGTGCGCCGAAGCTTCGCTCCCTCAACGGCTTCGCATATCCAACCAGCTCTCATGGACGGCGCCGCTTCTCCGACTGGATCGACGGGCGCCCCAAGCAGCACCATGGGGCTCCGGGCCCTCACCCCCCCTTGCGGCGGGTACAGTGGCCGCACAAGTTCAGGCCGGAGATGTCGCCCCGCTACGACGGTGCGGCAGATCCGGTGGCCTTCCTGCTAGCATACGAGGAGGCCGTTCTGGAGGCCGGCGGCGACGATAAGGTCATGGCCAACTGGCTCCCCATGGCCCTCACTGGCGTGCCGCGCGCTTGGTTGCTCCATCTACCGGGATCTTCAGTGGCCTCCTGGGGGAGCTGCGCGACCTCTTCATCGCGCGCTTCGGGGGACCAGCCCCCCCATCGTCGCGGCCCTCCTTGGTGGCTCGCAAGCGCCGCCCTCGCACCGTCATACCAAGCCGTTCTTTCGCCAGATCGGCGCCGCCTCGACGCGGCAGGGGGCTCCCCTGGGTTGGGCGGCGCCCAAGGCTGACCTAATCTTCGACTCGGGGGATCACCTTGTCACCACCATCGGTTCGGGCGTGCTCCCAATGCTTTGCATGCCCACCATCTGCAGCGTAGCCGTCACCAAGACCCTCATCGACTGCCGCGCCAGCCTCAACGTACTCTCTATGGAGGTTTTTAGCCTCCTCCATGTACCGCTTGAGCGGCTTCGCCCTAGCAAGCCCTTCTCCGTGGTCGGTGGCGGCTCCTCCAACCCCCCGGGGAAGATCCGTCTCGCCGTGACCTTTGGCACACGCGACAACTACCGCACCGAGCTAATCGACTTCGACATTGCCCGCATCGACCTAACGTACAACGCCATCCTCGGGTACCCGGCGCTGGCCCGATTCATGGCAGCTACTCATCCTGCCTACAACCTCATGAAGATGTCGGGGAGCAAGGGCGTCCTCATCGTGGCTGGGGACACCAAGGAAGCCTTGGCGGCCCTCAAACTCGCCTTCAAGGCCTCGATGCCAGCTTGTCCGGCCGGTAAGACTGAACCTAGAGTCAAGGGGGCTGCGCCAACCAAGAAGAAGCAGCTATTCACTCAAGGCCAAGCCAAGACGAAGCAAATACCGGTCGACAAGGACGGGGCCTCATGCGCCACCTTTACCATAGGCGCCGACCTCACCCCAGATCAAGAAAGGGCGCTGGTGGACTTCCTGAGGGCAAACAAGGAAGTGTTCGCCTGGGAGCCCAAGCAGCTAGTTGGGGTCCTGAGAGGAGTGATTGAGCATCATCTAAAAGTGTGCCCCAACGTGCGCCCTGTGAAGCAGAAGGCGCGGCGACAGTCCGTGGAGAAACAGTCCTTCATCATCCAAGAAACCCGCAAGCTGGAGGCGGCAGGTGTCATTTGTGAAGTCCGGTACCCGGAGTGGTTGGCGAACCCTGTCGTCGTGCCGAAGAAAGGAGGGAAGGAGTGCATGTGCATCGACTTCACCAACCTCAACAAGGCCTGCCCTCAAGACCCATTCCCGCTGCCGCGCATCGACCAGATCGTCGACTCCACCGCCGAGTGCGACCTGCTATCCTTCCTGGATGCGTTCTCAGGGTATCACCAGATCAAGATGGCGGTGGAAGACGTGGAGAAGATGTCCTTCCTGACCCGGTGTGGGGTGTACTGCTATACTTGCATGCCTTTTGGACTGCGCAACGCAGGAGCGACCTTCCAGCGGCTGATGCACATCGCCTTGGGACGGCAGCTCGGGAGAAACACGGAGGCCTACGTCGACGACATTGTGGTGATGTCTCGGGAGGCGAAAACTTTGATTCAGGACCTGGAGGAGACCTTCGCGAGCCTACGCCAGGTGGACTTGCGGCTCAACCTGGAGAAGTGCGTGTTTGGTGTCCCTTTCGGCAAGCTGCTGGGTTTCCTTGTGTCCCACAGGGGGATCGAGGCCAACCCAGAGAAGGTCAAGGCAATTGAAGACATGAGCCCACCGCAGACCCTCAAGGAGATGCAGAAGCTTGCCGGCTGCGTGACCTCGCTGGGGCGTTTCATCTCCAAGCTGGGGGAGCACGCCTTGCCGTTCTTCAAGCTGATGAAGAAGAAGGGTTCGTTCGAGTGGACCCCTGAGGCTGACCTGGCATTTCAAGGCCTCAAGAGATACTTGACCAGCCCACCAGTGATGGTGGCACCTCGACCTCTCGAGCCCTTGGTGCTCTACCTATTTGCCACACCCCACTCCGCCAGCGCAGCGCTGGTGGCCCTCAGAGAAGAGCGCCAGGTCAAGGGCCCACCAAGTGGAACCACCAGGCCAGACGAAGCAGCGCGGCACCAAGGCGATGCTCCTGAAGCAGCGGCTGCTTCGGCAGGCTGCCAAGCCCCTGAAGCCGAAGACCCCAAAGAGACACCTCAACCCCCGAGAGCCGAAGACTCCGACAGCTCTCCCGCCCTCATCGAGCACCCGGTGTACTTCATTAGCACGGTGCTACGAGATGCGAGGGCACGATACCCCATGCCTCAGAAGCTCCTGCTCGCGCTCCTGGTGGCCTCGCGCAAGCTGCACCACTACTTCCAGGGTCACCCCATCAAGGTCGTCTCGGCTTACCCGCTGGAGAGAGTGCTCAGGAGCCCCAATGCTGCGGGACGAGTTGCTGAATGGAACATCGAGCTGCAAGCGTTTGACTTGGAGTTTAGCACGACCAGGGTCATTAAGGGGGTTGCGCTCGTAGATTTTGTGGCAGAATGGACCGACGCCCCGGAGCTCGAAGCTGGCGAGACAATCCCTATCACCAGGGAGTGAAGCGCCGGACGGCTGGGTCATGTACTTTGACGGCGCGTTCTCGCGCTAGGGCGCGGGGGCTGGAGCAGTGCTTATCTCGCCCACCCAGGACAAGCTCTACTACGCCGTGCAGCTCTGCTTTCAGCAGGGCGAGAGGGTCTCCAACAACATTGCTGAGTACGAGGGGTTGATCGTTGGCATCAAGGCAGCGGTGGCTTTAGGAGTGAAGCGCCTCACCATCAAGGGGGACTCTCAGCTCCTCGTCAACTTCTCCAACAAGGTGTACGAGCCAAGGGACGAGCACATGGAGGCGTACCTCGCGGAGGTACACAAGATGGAGAAGCAGTTCCTGGGTCTGGAGTTGCAGCATGTGCCCCGCGGCACAAACAAGGAAGCCGATGAGATCGCCAAGAGGGCGTCAGGACGGTGAGTTATACAGGAAACGACCAAATGATGTTTCCCTGCGTTGCATCTCCAAGGAGCAGGGGAAAGAGCTGCTTGCCGACATACACGGCGGGGACTGCGGGCACCACTCGTCGTCACGGACCCTCGTCGGCCAGGTGTTTCGCAGCGGATTCTACTGACCCACGACACTCAACGACGCGACTGAGATGGTGAAGTCCTGCGAGGCCTGTCAGTTCCACACCAAGCAGATCCATGAGCCGGCTCAGGGCCTCCAGACATCCTCACTCTCGTGGCCATTCGCGGTCTAGGGGCTGGATATCTTGGGCCCATTCCCTCGAGCGCCTGGGGGCTACCGCTACCTCTACGTCGCCATCGACAAGTTCACCAAGTGGGCGGAGGTAGAAGCCGTCCGCACTATCCCGGCCGGCTCCGCGGTCAGGTTCATCAAAGGTCTCGTGAGCCGGTTTGGGGTCCCCAACCGCATCATCACCGACAACAACTCACTGTTATCTAGCAATCTCTTCAAAATGTATTGTGCTAACCTTGGAACGCAGATCTGCTACGCTTCCGTGGCACACCCCGGAAGCAATGGCCAAGCCGAACGCGCCAACGCGGAAGTCTTGAGGGGCCTCAAGACTAGGACCTCCAAGAAGAAGCTCAAGGCCTGCTGTCGGTGTTAAAACCGGCAGATCTCGGGTAGGGGGTCCCGAACTGTGCGTCTAGGATCGATGGTAACAGGAGACGGGGGACACAATGTTTACCCAGGTCCGGGCCCTCTCTATGGAGGTAATACCCTACTTCTTGCTTGATTGATCTGATGAATATGAGTATTACAAGAGTTGATCTACCACGGGATCGTAATGGCTAAACCCTAGAAGTCTAGCATGTATGACTATGGTAATGAGTATTCGGTCCTATAGACCCAACCCTCCGGTTTATATAGACATGAAGGGATCTAGGGTTACACAAAGTCGGTTAGAGAGAAAGGAATCTTCATATTTAATCGCCAAGCTTGCCTTCCACGCAAAGGAGAGTCCCATCCGGACACGTTGAGAGTCTTCGGTCCTCATATGTTCACAGCCCGTCAGTCCGGCCCATGGCTAACAGGCCGGACGCCCGAGGACCCCTTAGTCCAGGACTCCCTCAGTAGCCCCTGAACCAGGCTTCAATGACGAGGTGTCGGTGTGCAGATTGTCTTCGGCATTGCAAGGCGGGTTCCCTTTCCCGAATACTCCAAGATAGTCTTCGGACACGAAGAATGTATCCGGACCTGTAACACAAGCACCACACAGCCGCAGAGAGTATAATATTCCATGAGTCTAATCCGCTGACAACTTTTTTGTAATGTGACATCACATCCACCCGGTCATTATTCGAACCGTTTTTGTCTACCGCTCCATGTTTTGAGATGCGGTTTCCATTGGCACGTCTTGTCAAAGCAGAGATCGTGTCCCCTTATTACGGGATTCTCATCAATACGGGCGTGGGTAACCCAACCGTGCCGTTCGCACAGCCCTTGGGAATAGGCGAGTTTTAAGGCGAGTGGGAAGGTGCTTGATATTTACCGCCTTTATAAGGGGATAAGGATTCCCTTTCTTCACCCATGCCTTCTCTCTCTCTACCCTCCCATCCTTGAGTTCTAGCGCCCAAGCTCTCAACTTTTCCGCCTCAAGCAAGCATTCAACCATGTCCGGATCCGGAGCTGGAGGCAAGTGGATGGCCTCCTCCGTCAAGAAGAAGGACATCAAGGAGCTCCGGGAGGCCGGATACCTGACTAAGGAGATCGTTCACCGACTCCCGGCCGTGGGACAGATCGTCCCTACCCCAAAGCCCCATGAGAGGGTTGTGTTTCTCACACATTTCGTCCGCGGGCTGGGATTCCCTGTCCACCCGTTTGTCCGCGGACTGATGTTTTACTACGGGCTAGACTTCCATGATCTAGCCCCCAACTCTATCCTCAACATCTCAGCATTTATTATCGTGTGCGAGGCATTTCCCCGCATCCCACCTCACTTCGGCCTATGGCTGATCACCTTCAATGTGAAGCCGAAGGTGGTGAGCGGCCAACAAGCAGAGTGCGGAGGCGCCATGGCGGGAAAGATGCCCCATGTCACCTGGCCTGAAGGTTCCTTTGTGGAGACGGTGAAGGGGTGGCAGTCGAGGTGGTTCTACATCACCAAGCCGCGCGACAACAACTGGGCGGCGGCCCCGGAATTCCGATCTGGAGTTCCGATGCGGCTCACCTCCTGGCAAGAGAAGGGCCTGACCTGGGGTTCTTCGGACGAGCTGACTGGGCTCCAGACGTGCGTCCAGAACATGATAACCAAGAAAATCAAGCTCGTCAATGTGATGCAGGTTATGTTCATTCGTCGGGTCCTTCCCTGCCAACGCCGGACTTGCTATTTGTGGGAGTTCGATCCGGCCAAGCACCAGACGCTACTAGAGCTCTTTGGCACGACGCACGAAGACATCTGGAAAGTGCTCTTCAAGGCCGGCGAGACACCACCGCCCACGACCGAGGATCGCGGGCTTAGCTTAAAACGCCAGGCTAATTTGGTAAGTTCTTTCATGTTTTCAAGGTATAACCTTTACTGGCTTATTTTGAGGAAGGAGTCTAAGCCTTTCTATCAATTTTTTCAGGCCCGGATAGAGACAGCGGGGCGGATTAACTATCTGGCTCCGCTACCCGAAGACCAAGAAACCCCACTTCTAACAAAGATGCTGTTTCCGGCGCCTTATGAGGTGCCGGAGAAGAAGGCCAAGAAGAAGGCCAAGGGGGCCAAGAGTGGCCCTCGCTGAAAAGGTGCTTCGGACATGACGTCCGAAGACGACGAGTCTCACTCCTCCGCTGCCGAAGACGACGACGAGGAGGAGGAGAACAAATCTCCCCCTGACGAGGGGAGAAAAAGGGGGACGGCCTCCACAAATCTGGAGGCGGAGGCGCCCAAGAGAGGGAAACGCGCCCTCGCGGATAACTCCGCGTGGGACATCGACAACAGTCCGGAGCGACCCCCTCGGACCAAGCCCCGTGCTGCATCGAAAGTACCAAAAACTTGTGCACGTCCATGTCTCAGCTTCATGGTACTAATATGTTGAATTATGCTATTACAGTCCGGCCCACGACAGCCCCCTGCGATCCTCATCAGGAGGTTCGCTAGATTCAAAGGCGATGGCCAGCGAGTCTCCGTCGGCCGCTCACTCTCCTCCGGCCAAGGGGGACGACGAGGTGGTGTCTCAAAGGACCTTCCCAGGCCAGGGAGAGGTTTAGGAGGCCGCCAGGATGGTGCCAGAGGATGATTCCTTGGTCGCCGGACACACGGGGGAGTAAGCCCCCATGGGGACTGGCGATGGGGGCCATATACAAGTCGACCCCCAGCCGGATACCCTTCCTGAGACCCAGATGGTTCTGGAGTCAGGCGAGCAGCCTTCCCTGAAAGGAGGAGGGATGTCTGCTCCGCCGGTGACCTCTGTCCAACCAGAGGCACTAGATAATCTGCTGGAAGCGCTACGAGGTGCTTCCATTGTGGATGAACACCGTATCCTTATGGGTGCGATGATTGAGAAGGTTCAGTCCGCCAGAAGCGGACTGACCGAGGCCTGCACTAGCCTTCTAACAGGCTTTGAGGTAAGTAATGTAATTGTACAAAAATATCACAGTGTAGACAGTAGCCCCTAATGCTCTTTTCGGTGTTCGGAGAGGAAAAGCCGAACAGAGGATCAAAATAATTTTCGCAGGAGTCTAACATAAGGTGTCTATGTGAATAAGCAGGCGTCGCTGCTGGCCACTGCCGCTCATACTGCGGAGGTCTCCGGACTGAAGCAGAACCTGAAACGGGCCGAGGAAGAGCTCGACCTCGTGAAGAAGCAGCTGGAGGACAACCAAGGTATGCAGTAACCTGCTTGTATATTTAGGGAGGATGAATGGTTCGTGCTGACTAAAGTGTCATGAATTTTATTAGGGGCCATGACCGAGGTGGCAGTCCTCAAGAAGGCGTTAGCCGAGGCCGAGAACAGAGTGGCCAAGGAAAGCGCCGCGCGCGAGAAGCAGGAGGCCTGGGTCAGCGAGGTCCAGCAAGAGCTCCAGGATGCCGTCAAGAAGTACGAGTCCTTGGAGCGTGATTCTAAGACTCAAGAGTCCGAACTTGCCAAGGCCCACCAGAGCGCACAAGATGCCCGAGCCGAAGCCCAGAGGGCCCTCCAGGAAATCCAGGCGGCCAAGAAGATCGCGGCGGGTAAGGCTTTCATTATGCGAAGCAAATCTGCAAAGGAAACGTTCCTTTTACTTACTCGAATTTGGAGCTCTCCAGGGGCGTTTACGGATCTACCGCGCAGCATATCAGATGCTACAGAGTTCTATCAAGCTGAAGAAGGGCTCTACGGAGAAGTTGTTCTGGTCTCAATACCTTAGAACAGAACATCCGGTGCCCTATAGCGACCAGCTGAAACAGCTGGTCGAGCTGCACAAGGCGGCTGAACTAGCCATGAAGGACCTAATAGTCCGGCTATGGCCTGCCGAGCCCATGCCCGGCAGCTACTTCGGACTCGTGAAGCGGCTTGTGAGTGCCTGCCCGCGGCTTGAAGTCATAAAGCAGTCGGTCTGCATTGAAGGTGCGCGGATGGCCTTTGCCCGCGCCAAGATGCACTGGGCGAAGATGGATGCCAAGAAGCTGATGACCGAGGGGCCGCCTGAGGGCAAGGAGCACCGTCGACCCGAGCTATATTTTGATAGTGTCCTGGAGGGATCCCGCCTTGTGGCGGAGCAATGTGCAAAGGATGTGATCTTTGAATGAATACATTCAAATTTG
Organism: Triticum aestivum; assembly: GCF_018294505.1. Classification (NCBI taxonomy): domain Eukaryota; kingdom Viridiplantae; phylum Streptophyta; class Magnoliopsida; order Poales; family Poaceae; genus Triticum; species Triticum aestivum. The sequence goes on along the minus strand of NC_057814.1, from coordinate 132,885,504 downwards.
TCTCGCCCTATAATATGAAGCAAAGACAATTTGTGTAATATAATGCTTTGTGTTAAATTCTTACCTCCTGTGCGGCCGTTTATTAAATCTGAGGGTTGGGCAGTAGTCGGCTTTAGCCCCCACGTAGGTAGTACGGGGGTGTTCGGGATGGAATTTGAACACTCTTGATCCAATTATTTGGTCCTTGAAGGAGGTGTTTAGCGCAACGAACAAGGCAATCGGACTATAACACTTTATCGCCCTCACTTAGCCATAGGACTTCGACAAGAAAAATGTAGGCGCAGCCACTAGCATCCAAACTAGGGTGTTGTAAACACTTGATTGGGTAAGTAACGACCCTTCACATAATGCGGAAAAAAACCACTATCGAATTGAAACCTCCGAACAAGTGACCGGCTCTCGCCGCATCATGACAGTCAATTTTCGGCTTTCTCTACAGAGGTGCTCATCCGGATGAACCGGGACACAATCGCAATAGTTCTCCCTTTACTACCCTAGCCGATATAGCGGAACGTAAGGTAGTAAGCACAGGAGCCGGGCAACCCAACTATTGACCAAAGACATGATTCGGAGCCAATGCATATAATGCTAAATTCGGGGTGCCGAACTATACTGTAAAAGTGTTTAGACTTTGTTGCCGTAGTGTGGGGCGCTATGAAGCCCCTGGAAAATATGAAACGTACCAAAGTGTACGGGTGCTATGTGATGAGATTATCAACAGAAAACAAAGGAAAACAGGAAGAGAGCAAAGGTAATAAGCCCGGGCCTTAAAATTTTGGGCCGCAAACTGTTTCCTTTATAATTTGTCAAGGTGTATTGATACAAATAGTGCGATAAGCAACAGGCTATTTAACATGCCATGACCAAGAGCGAGCTGCGTGCGGGTGTGTAAAACAGGTATAGCGATCATTAGCAGAGACCACCTGGGGATTCCCTTGTACGTCAAGCTCCTTGCCTCCTTGGTGTATCCGTCCCATGATTGGTCCGATGATCAGGTTATCAGAAAAAGCCTCGAGAAGAGAAAAACCTGAAATGAAAAATAAAAAGTGAAGGTGTGCGGATCCAGGGGCGGTTGCGCCGCATTATGGATCATGGTCAAGCTTTGCCTCCGTCCGTGCCCATGGTATTTTGAGTGCGTAGTTATGTAAGCGGGGCACAAATGTCACCGCTTGATCGGGACTGGGACGGAGGCCAGATTGCTAGTCAAGCTCTGGACGAGCTGGACCGTCCTGCCGCAGAGTAGTTCAGACTCGCTTGACGGTGTCCGGGGGCTTTACTGCCAAATTGAGGTTCTGCCTAAAAAGGCTACTTTGTACTTCTACTGCAAGGGTCGTGGTGTGTTCCTCGGTACGGAGGGAGCGCTCCATTTTTCCGTTGACCGTTATTACACCACGTGGTCCCAGCATCTTGAGGTTGAGGTAGGCGTAGTGCAGCACCGCGTTGAATTTAGCGAATGTGGTTCGTCCAAGCAGTGCATGATAACCACTGTGGAAAGGGACGATATCGAAGATTAACTCTTCGCTTCGGAAATTATCCGAGGATCCGAAGACCACTTCCAATGTGATTGAGCCCGTGCAACAGGCCTCTACACCTAGTATGACACCTTTAAAGGTGGTTTTTGTGGGCTTGATCCTTGAGGGATCGATACCCATTTTGCGCACTGTATCCTGATAGAGCAGGTTCAGGCTGCTGCCACCATCCATGAGGACTCGCGTGAGATGGAATCCATCAATTATTGGGTCGAGGACCAGTGCGGCTGAACCGCCATGACGGATACTGGTCGGGTGATCCCTGCGATCGAAGGTGATCGGACAGGAGGACCATGGGTTGAACTTTGGGGCGACTGCCTCCATCACGTAGACGTCCCTGAGTGCACGCTTGCGCTCCTTTTTGGGGATATGGGTGGCCTATATCATGTTCCCTGCGATCGAAGGTGATCGGACAGGAGGACCATGGGTTGAACTTTGGGGCGACTGCCTCCATCACGTAGACGTCCCTGAGTGCACGCTTGCGCTCCTTTTTGGGGATATGGGTGGCCTATATCATGTTCACCGTTTTAACTTGGGGGGGATTTCTTCTGTCCCTCCGTGTTTGGCTGCAGGGGCTCCTCGTCATCGTCCTCACTCTGCGATCCCTTTTACTTGTTCTCGGCATTTTTACTTGCCGGCTTGTTTAAAAACCCAGCAATCTCTGTTGGTGTGGTTGGCTGGTTTGTCTGGGGTGCCATGGATTTGGCACGGACAGTCGAGTATGCGGTCCAAGCTGGATGGTCCCTGATTGTTTCTTTTATACGGCTTCTTCCGCTAACCGGACTTGGAGCCGCTGAATTCGTCGTTGACAGCAGTGTCATCGGTATTGTCGCCATTGCTTTGGCGTTTGTGTCTACTACATCGGAGCTTGTCGTTGCTGTTTTTGGACTCGGAGGGGCTTGCATCACTGGCCATATTTTTACTACGGGCCAGCCAGCTATCCTCACCCGCACAAAAGCGGGTCATCGGTGCCGTGAGGGCTGCCATAGATTTCGGCTTTTCCTGGCTGAGGTGGCGAGCGAGCCATTCGTCACGGATGCTATGTTTAAAGGCCGCTAGGGCTTCGGCATCCGGACAGTCGACTATCTGGTTCTTTTTAGTTAGGAACCTAGTCTAGAATTTCTTGGCTGACTCCCCAGGCTGTTGAACTATGTGACTTAAGTCATCGGCATCTGGTGGCCGGACATATGTGCCTTGGAAGTTGTCAAGGAAGGCTTCTTCCAAGTCCTCCCAGCTGCCAAAGGAATTTTCAGGCAGACTGTTTAACCAGTGCCGAGCTGGCCCCTTGAGTTTTAGTGGGAGGTATTTGATGGCGTGGAGGTCATCTCCGCGGGCCATATGGATGTGGAGGATAAAATCCTCGATCCATACAGCGGGATCAGTTGTTCCATCGTATGATTTGATATTTATGGGTTTAAACCCTTCTGGGAATTCATGATCCATTACTTCGCCAGTGAAGCAAAGAGGGTGTGCGGCGCCTCTCTATCGGGCCGTGTCGCGACGTAGCTCCGATGGAGTCCGTCTACGGTTTTCGGCCCGGGCGTGACTAGGTTTGTCATGTCCGAATAGATAGTCGTCGTCGCGTGTCGAGGCACGTCCTCCCGATCCGTAGATTGATCTTGTATATCCTGCATTATTACCCAATTTTTGCCATAGGTCGTAGGTATGTCCCAGAGCTGTTTTATCTCTACCCTTACGGTGAGGTGGAGCAAGCTGGTGTTCGGCTTGAGTTGCCGCTTTATCCCGACCCCGTGGTGGTCGGTCAGCCGCATTGCACGATGACGGTATGGGCTCCAACGCCTCATCGTCGAACTGAGGTAGCAATTTATGCTGCGGGTAACTTTTGGCTGGGCGCTTAAGGCCGTATTCTTCGGCTGCCAGGACATCAGTCCATTTATTGTTGAGTAGATCTTGATCAGCTTGAAGCTGCTGCTGCTTCTTTTTGAGGCTCCTTGCAGCGGCTATTAGCTGGCGGTTAAAGCGCTCCTGCTCGAGGGGCTCCTCAGGCATGATAAAGTCCTCGTTGCCGAGGCTCACCTCCTCGGAGAGCGGATGATAACCACTATACTCCGAGTCTTCATTTATGGCTTGTTTGTTAGGGCTGACTTGCACATCCTCCTGATTGTCCTGTTCGGCAGTTTGTTCATCATGGTCTTCTACGTCTTCGGCACCGTCCGGAGTGTTGTCGTCTCCTGTGCCGGTGTTTCTGCCCTTGCTGCGGCGTGGTTTAGAGCGGCGCCGCTGACGCCGGCGCTTTGGTTGTGTCTTAGGGGGGCTATCCTCCACTGGGTTTTCCTTATCGTCGCCGCTATTATCTTTTGGCGTATCCACCATGTATACGTCATGAGGAAGTGGCCGTCCATCGTCCGGTGAACGGCGGGTTTTGGGCCCCCTCCTCTCCAGCATCGTCGTCCATACCGTCGATGTCTTCATAGTCATAATCGAGCGCGTCTGTTAGGTCTTCAACTGTGGCTATGAAGTGGGTGGTGGGTGGGAAACAAAATTCTCCATCGTCAGCCTCCAGTTCGAACCGGACATAATTCGGCTGTGAGTCCCCCACCAAGAACAGATTCTTTAATGAGTTTAGTACATCGCCGAAAGGCGAGTGTCAGAAGATGTCTGCGGCGCCGAATTCTAAGATCGATAACCGATCAAGCTTGGCGTTCGCGGACGCACATGGTTTGGAACTCATAGCCGGAAACGAGTCCGGAGTTCCGGTGACACAGATATCACATGAGGCTAAGTCTGTGTGTGGCTCCAACGCCGCGGAATCAGTGGCCTCCATGGTGGGGTTGAGCTTCCCCTCCTCGGATGGCGCGATTTGCTCCGGATCTAAGGCCAGAGTTGTTACAGGAGCTATCTCCTGGATGTGGTCCGATGACAGATTTAAGTCATGTTCATCGAGGTGACAGGGAGCGGCTGCCGCGGTCTCGAATCTGTCGAATATCAAGTCTCCGCGGATGTCCGCGACGTAATTCAAGCTCCCGAATCTGACCTGATGGCCAGGGGCATAGCTTTCGATCTGCTCCAGATGGCCAAGAGAGTTGGCCCATAGTGCGAAGCCGCCGAATACGAAGATCTATCCGGGGAGGAAGACTTCTCCTTGGACAGCATCGTTGTAGATGATCGAAGGGGCCATCAAACCTCTTGACGACGGCACAATGGAACTCTCAATGAAAGCACCAATGTCGGTGTCAAAACCGGCAGATCTCGGGTAGGGGGTCCCGAACTGTGTGTCTAGGATCGATGGTAACAGGAGACGGGGGACACAATGTTTACCCAGGTCCGGGCCCTCTCTATGGAGGTAATACCCTACTTCTTGCTTGATTGATCTTGATGAATATGAGTATTACAAGAGTTGATCTACCACGAGATCGTAATGGCTAAACCCTAGAAGTCTAGCTTGTATGACTATGGTAATGAGTATTCGGTCCTATAGACCTAACCCTCCGGTTTATATAGACACCGGAGGGATCTACGGTTACACAAAGTCGGTTACAGAAAAAGGAATCTTCATATTTAATCGCCAAGCTTGCCTTCCACGCAAAGGAGAGTCCCATCTGGACACGTTGAGAGTCTTCGGTCCTCATATCTTCACAGCCCATCAGTCCGGCCCATGGCTAACAGGTCGGACGCCCGAGGACCCCTTAGTCCAGGACTGCCTCAACTACTGCGACCATTAGTAAGGTACACATCAATAACATGTATATCACATATACCTTTGTTCACCTTGCCATCCTTCTTATCCGCCAAATACTTGGGGCAGTTCCGCTTCCAGTGACCAGTCCCTTTGCAGTAGAAGCACTCAGTCTCAAGCTTAGGTCCAGACTTGGGCTTCTTCACTTGAGTAGAAACTTGCTTGCCGTTCTTCTTGAAGTTCCCCTTCTTCCCTTTACCTTTTTTGTTGAAACTTGTGGTCTTGTTGACCATCAACACTTGATGCTCCTTCTTGATTTCTACCTCCGCAGCCTTTAGCATTGCGAAGAGCTCAGGAATCGTCTTATCCATCCCTTGCATGTTATAGTTCATTACGTAGCTTTTGTAGCTTGGTGACAGTGATTGAAGAACTCTGTCAATGACACTATCAACCGGAAGATTAACTCTCAGCTGAGTCAAGTGATTATGATACCCAGACATTTTGAGTATATGCTCACTGACAGAACTATTCTCCTCCATTTTGCAACTATAGAACTTATTGGAGACTTCATATCTCTCAATCCGGGCATTTGTTTGAAATATTAACTTCAACTCCTGGAACATCTCATATGCTCCATGACGTTCAAAACGTCGTTGAAGTCCCGGTTTTAAGCCGTAAAACATGGCACACTGAACTATCGAGTAGTCATCAGCTTTGCTCTGCCAGGCATTCACAACGTCCGGCGTTGCTCCTGCAGCGGGTCTTACACATAGCGGTGCTTCCAGGACGTAATTATTCTGTGCAACAATGAGGATAATCCTCAAGTTACGGACCCAGTCCGTGTAGTTGCTACCATCATCTTTCAACTTAGCTTTCTCTAGGAACACATTAAAATTCAAAGGAACAGTAGCACGAGCCATTGATCTATAACAACATAGACATGCAAAACACTATTAGGTACTAAGTTCATATTACTTAATAAATCCCACTTAGATAGATATCCCTCTAATCATCCAAGTGATCACGTGATCCAAATCAACTAAACCATGTCCGATCATCACGTGAGATGGAGTAGTTTTCAATGGTGAACATCACTATGTTGATCATATCTACTATATGATTCACGCTCGACCTTTCAGTCTCAGTGTTCCGAGGCCATATCTGCATATGCTAGGCTCGTCAAGTTTAACCCGAGTATTCTGCGTGTGCAAAACTGGCTTGCACCTGTTGTATGTGAACGTAGAGCTTATCACACCCGATCATCACGTGGTGTCTCGGCACGACGAACTTTCACAACGGTGCATACTCAGGGAGAACACTTGTACCTTGAATTTAGTGAGAGATCATCTTATAATGCTACCGCCGAACTAAGAAAAATAAGATGCATAAAGGATAAACATCACATGCAATCAATATAAGTGATATGATATGGCCATCATCATCTTGTGCCTTTGATCTCCATCTCCAAAGCACCGTCATGATCACCATCGTCACCGGCGCGGCACCTTGATCTCCATCGTAGCATCGTTGTCGTCTCGCCAACTATTGCTTCTACGACTATCGCTACCACTTAGTGATAAAGTAAAAACAATTACAGGGCGATTGCATTGCATACAATAAAGCGACAACCATATGGCTCCTGCTAGTTGCCGATAACTCTGTTACAAAACATGATCATCTCATACAATAAAATTTAGCATCATGTCTTGACCATATCACATCACAACATGCCCTGCAAAAACAAGTTAGACGCCCTCTACTTTGTTGTTGCAAGTTTAACATGGCTGCTACGGGCTGAGCAAGAACCGTTCTTACCTACGCATCAAAACCACAACGATTTTTTGTCAAGTGTGTTGTTTTAACCTTCAACAAGGACCGGGCGTAGCCACACTTGATTCAACTAAAGTTGGAGAAACGGACACCCGCCAGCCACCTATGTGCAAAGCACGTCAGTAGAACCAGTCTCGCGTAAGCGTACGTGTAATGTCGGTCTGGGCCGCTTCATCCAAAAATACCACCGAATCAAAGTATGACATGCTGGTAAGCAGTATTACTATTATCGCCCACAACTCTTTGTGTTCTACTCGTGCATATAACATCTACGCATAGACCTGGCTCGGATGCCACTGTTGGGGAACGTAGTATTTCAAAAAAAATTGCCTACGATCATGCAAGATCTATCTAGGAGAAGCATAGCAATGAGCGGGGAGAGTGTGTCCACGTACCCTCGTAGACCGAAAGCGGAAGCGTTTAGTAACGCGGTTGATGTAGTCGAACGTCTTCGCGATCCAACCGATCAAGTACCGAACGCACGGCACCTCCGCAATCTTCAGAAGTTCAGCTCGATGACGTCCCTCGAACTCTTGATCCACCTAAGGCCGAGGGAGAGTTTCATCAGCACGACGGCATGTTGACGGAGATGATGAAGTTACCAGCGCAGGGCTTCGCCTAAGCACTACGACGATATGACCGAGGTGTAAAACTGTGGAGGGGGGCACCGCACACGGCTAAGACAAATCTTGAGTGCCTTTGGGGTGCCCCCTGCCCACGTATATGAAGGAGGGAGGAAGAGGAGGCCGGCCCTAGAAGGGGCGCGCCAAAGGGGGGAGTCCTACTTGGACTCCCGGTCCAAGTAGGATTCAGCCCCCCTTTCCTATTCCAACTAGGAGAAGGAAGGGAAGGAGGAAGACGGGAGAAGGAAGGAGCGGGTCCCGCCCCCTCCTAGTCCAATTCGGACCATCCCATGGTGGGGGGCAGATGGCCACCCCTTGGGGCCCTTCTCTCCTTTCCCGTATGGCCCATTAAGGCCCACTACTTCCCACGGCGAATTCCCGTAACTCTCCGATACTCCGAAAAATACCCGAATCACTCGGAACCTTTCCGATGTCCGAATATAGCCTTCCAATATATCGATATTTACCTCTCGACCATTTCGAGACTCCTCGTCATGTACGTGATCTCATCCGGGACTCCGAACAAACTTCGCTCATCAAATCACATAACTCATAATACAAATCGTCATCGAACGTTAAGCGTGCAAACCCTACGGGTTCGAGAACTATGTAGACATGACCGAGACACATCTCCGGTCAACAACCAATAGCGGAACCTGGATGCTCATATTGGCTCCTACATATTCTATGAATTTATCGGTCAAACAGCATAACAACATACGTTGTTCCCTTTGTCATCGGTATGTTACTTGCCCGAGATTCATTTGTCGGTATCATCATACCTAGTTCATTCTCGTTACCGGCAAGTCTCTTTACTCGTTCCGTAATACTTCATCCCGCAACTAACTCATTAGTCACATTGCTTGCAAGGCTTATAGTGATGAGCATTACCGAGAGGGCCCAAAGATACCTCTCCGAAACACGGAGTGACAAATCCTAATCTCGATCTATGCCAACCCAACAAACACCTTCAGAGACACCCGTAGAGCATCTTTATTATCACCCAGTTACGTTGTGACGTTTGATAGCACACAAGGTGTTCCTCCGGTATTCGGGAGTTGCATAATCTCATAGTCTGAGGTACGTGTATAAGTCATGAAGAAAGCAGTAGCAATGAAACTGTAACGATCATAATGCTAAGCTAACGAATGGGTCTTGTCCATCACATCATTCTCCTAATGATGGGATCCCGTTCATCAAATGACAACACATGTCTATGGTTAGGAAACATAACTATCTTTGACAAACAAGCTAGTCAAGTAGAGGCATACTAGGGACACTTTGTTTTTGTCTATGTATTCACACATGTACTAAGTTTCCGGTTAATACAATTCTAGCATGAATAATAAACATTTATCATCATATAAGGAAATAAACAATAACTTTATTATTGCCTCTAGGGCATATTTCCTTCAGCAATTTGGGGTGGGGTCGGGCTATCGGATCCGACGTGGCGGGCGTACCCGGGCGCCCCCATATCCGCCCCATATTTGGGCTGGATATGCGGGGTGTCGCTCAGCCCGGGCGTTTGAAGGCCGTTTGAGAGGCCCGTCTGGGTCAAAAAATCGTGACTGTGCGGCCTGCCCGGGCATTTGAAACGGTTTGAGAGGCCGGTTGTAGATGCTCCTACATGCAAGTCTAAAAAAACACTACCATTTCATTAATCTTTCAAAAAACTACCACAAAATTGGTTCACTGTTCCAAAAAACTACTATGTTGCACTGATGACTATGTTGGTTAACTTTAAACGTTATTATGACAGCTCGGGTCCACCCGTCAGGTGGACCGTTAGGTATGACCGCTAGGTTGACCATTGACAAGCCAAATATTTTTTTACATGCAATCGGCTCCCTACAATAAAAACTAACAACAATCACGCCCCTGAAAAAAATACAAAAAGCAATCGGGTCCCTAAAAAATAAAAAAGAAGCAATCGGGCCCTCGCCGGCGAGCTCCTCGTCGGAGCCATCCGGCACCACGCTTGTAGTAGATGGCTACTGGCCGTGACAGCCATGGCCGGCGGGAATCAGTAGCGGCAGCGGGCTCTACTACGACACGCGCGCGCCTCTACATCGACCAGTATGTACGTACACGTTCGCGACCAGAATGACAACGCTACGTATGCTTCGACCAGGTGGGTCCCGACTGTCAGGCACTTCCTTGCGTGCGAAGATGTAGTTGGTGGGTCCCAACAGTCAGGGGGCGAATCGTTTTTTTTGCCCGGACGCAGTTCCTTGCGTGCGAAGATGTAGCTGGTGGGTCCCAGCAGTCAGGGAGAAATGTTTTTTTCGCGAAATATGGTAGCCCGTCCGGTGGGTCCCCGCTGTCAGGTGGAGGAATAATTATTTTGCGCGTCATAAGGAGGCACTTCCTTGCTGCGGCCGTGGACCCAGCTGTCAGCCTCTCCACGTGCAGTCCATGTCCGATGGAAGCCGTTCCTTGACCACGTTGACCACGCCGCACCGAGAGCACCAGGGCGGTGGACGACGACGAGGCCTAGGAAGGGGACGACGCGGAGCCGGGGAAGACGCGGCAGTGGAAGCCCGCGCGGAGAGGAGTACGAGGGTTCACTGGTTTGGCTGCGGTGTGAGGCTGCCGTCGCCGCAGAATAACAGGGGGTGTGGGTGAGTGGAGGGATGGCCTGGTCAGCGGTTGGAGTAGTAGGGGTGGTGAGGCCTCCGTGGCAGCACAGCTGGCCATGGGAGGCTGGAGCACGAGGCACGACCGGCGCTGGTTTGGACGGCTGGAGAAAGAAGACCAGAGGTTGAAGAAGCACTACGGCCGTTGGATGGACATCGTACGGTCACTTGAACTAGAATCATGCATATTGACTAAGTTGACAAAGCCCTCCGTCCCCGTCAACTTAGTAGGCCCACAAGTCAGCCTGCCACTATACTGGGTCCCAGCTATCAGGGTGAGTATTCATCTTTTTGTGCGTAATAAGGAGGCACTTCCTTGCGTGCGACGATATAGCTGGTGGGTCCGAGCTGTCAGTGGCGGCAACATTTTTGTCGTGAAATACGGTGGCCCGCCCGGTGGTTCCCCGCTGTCAGGTGGAGGGATAATTATTTTGCGCATAATAAGGAGGCACTTCCTTGCTGCGGCCGTGGACCCAGCTGTCAGCCTCTCCACGTACAGTCCACATCCGATGGAAGCCGTTCCTTGACCACGTTGACCACGCCGCGCCGAGAGCACCAGGGCGGTGGACGACGGCGAGGCCTAGGAAGGGGACGACGCGGAGCCGGGGAAGACCCGGCAGTGGATGCCCACGCGTAGAGGAGTACGAGGGTTCACTGGTTCGCTGCGGTGTGAGGCTGCCGTGCCACAGAATAATAGGGGGTGTGGGTGAGTAGAGGGATGGCCTGGCCAGCGATGGGAATAGTAGGGGGCGATGAGGCCTCCGCAGCAGCCCAGCCGGCAGGAGCATGCGGCGCGACCGGCGCTGCTTTGGGCGGCTGGAGCAAGAAGACCAGAGGTTGAAGAAGCACTACGGCCGTTGGATGGTCATCGTACGGTCAATGGAGCTGGAATCGTCCATATTGACTAAGTTGACAAAGCACTCCATCCCCGTCAACTTAGTAGGCCCAGAAGTCAGCCTCCCACCAAGGTGGGTCCCAACCAGCAGGGGGAGTATTCATTTTTTTGTGCGTAATAAGGAGGCACTTCGGGTGGGTCCGAGCTGACAGCGGGGGGAACATTTTTTCACGCAATACGGTGGCCCGTCCGATGGGTCCCAGCAGTCAGGGGGGAAACGTTTTTTTCACAAAATACGGTGGCCCGTCCGGTGGGTCCCTGCTGTCAGGTGGAGGAATCATTATTTTCCGCGTAATGAGGAGGAACTTCCTTGCTGCCGTCGTGGACCCAGCTGTCAGCCTCTCCACGTATAGTCCACGTCTGATGGAAGCCGTTCCTTGACCACGTTGACCACGTCGCGCCGAGAGCACCAGGGCGATGGACGACGGCGAGGCCTAGGAAGGGGACGACGCGGAGCCGGGGAAGACGCGACAGTGGAAGCCCGCGCGGAGAGGAGTACGAGGGTTCACTGGTTCGGCTGCGGTGTGAGGCTGCCGTCGCCGCAAAATAACAGGGGGTGTGGGTGAGTAGAGGGATGGCCTGGCCAGCGGTGGGAGTAGTAGGGGGCGGTGAGGCCTCTGCGGCATCACAGCCGGCCACGGGAGGCAGGAGCACGCGGCACGACCGGCGCTGCTTTGGGCGGCTGGAGAAAGAAGACCAGAGGTTGAAGAAGCACTACGGTCATTGGATGGACATCGTACGGTCACTGTAGCTAGAATCGTTTATATTGACTAAGTTGACAAAGCCCTTGGTACGCGTCAACTTAGTAGGCCCACAGGTCAGCCTCCGAAACGGTGCGCCTCAGATGTCAGGGGGAGGAATCATGTTTTGGGCGGCTAAAGCAAGAATATCCGAGATGGAAGAAGAAGCACGACATCCGTTGGATGGACATCCAACGGCAACAGCTGCCAGAACCATGTGTTGTTGACAAAGCGTTGCATACGCGTCAACTTAGTTTTTTTAGGGGACGCGTCAACTTAGAAGGCCCACAAGTGTGTGGCAGAGAACATATAGCCCATTTGCGATTTGTAAGAATGTACAGTCCATTTTTTAATTCTAATGGAATTTACTACAGCCCATTTACAGTTTGTTAAAAGTACAACCCATTTTCTAGCTAGGACAACGATTAATAATTTCAACCAACTGCTCAAAACAGAATTAAAAAAAATTCCCACATTTTTATGGGATCCGAAATATTTTTTTCTGATATTTATAGTCAGATTAAATATAATTTCAAAATAAATTTGTATTACGTTAAAATCCCACAAAATATTGCGCGCCCAACAAGTAATGAAATTAAAATTTTCAAATTCCAAAAATAATATTTTTTTAAAGTAATTACACGTTTGGTTCATTTTTTATAGTTACTGCCCAGTTATTATAATTACATCCCATTTATTATTTCTTAAAGTTCATTTTCTTGTTAAGCCTAATGTATACCTCCTAGGAAAGTTTGCAGCCCAGCGGGGCGGAGAATAACAAGTTGACCAGGATATTGTGTACAACTGTCGGCCCAGTTGCATTGCTGATGTTGAAAAAAAGGCCTGTGTAGTACAGTACAACCTAACATGGTTACTTAGCCCACATTTAGCGACGCCGAAAAGGTCCAAACAAGGCTTCTGTACAACTTTTTGAAGTCACTGAGCTCAATTAATAACTTAAGAAAAAAGTTAGATTACAGTGGAACCTAATTAAAAGCTGTCACGAGCAAAGAAATAATTCAACGGGTCCCACTTGTGTGTGTGCGTGTGTGTGTGTGTGTGTGAGAGAGAGAGAGACCCATCAGTCGATGCTCGTAAATACATCTTTCATCCATATGCATTGCTGATGCTCAGTAAAAACTTATATAGTTGACACAATCATATAGAACATCATAGCACACTGAACTTGCATACAAAAATTTCACGCAAGCGGCACAATCAGGATGAAAGTAGTGGATCGCTACGGGTAGGGCTATGTTGAAACCAATGAACTCGTACATAAGGTTCATCATCTTTATCAATGACAAGGAAATATCTTGAATGATGTGCAAAGAAAACAGACAGACAACACAATAAGTTCTACTAGCACATTAAGTTGACGTACATCCCTTTCTAAAAAAAGTTCAGGTACAAAATTAGAATAGGTCACAATCAAATGTACCGGCACATCAGTGCTTCACACCCATAGCTTGGATTTAACTAGTATCTGACAAGATTCAGTTGTTACCTCAAATTAGAGCACATCCAGGCAGCCAGCCCTGCCTCTTCTCCCAAAGAAGAAGTGGCCTCCGCCGCGCGATGGAGTAGGCCATGTGCCATCCATCGTTCCGAGCAACGCGGGGAAAGTATGATGTTGACTCCTGTAATGGACGTCGTCGACGGACCATGGCACCAGCGGCGGCGGCAGGACTTCGATTGATGGATTGACCACTTCTTCGACATGCACGAACACTCGATACAGGTACATCCCTAACGTGGTCCGTGGCGGCCTTGGTGGCGACGAATAGTACAACCTCGGTTCCTACACTGGTATCTCAACACCAATCACCTTCGGTATGGTGGACGGCTGCTACCTCTTGAGCACTGCATTGGTTTTCCCTTGAAGAGGAAAGGGTGATGCATCAAAGTAGCGTAAGTATTTCCCTCAGTTTTTGAGAACCAAGGTATCAATCCAGTAGGAGGCTACGCGCGAGTCCCTCGCACCTACATAAACAAATAAATCCTCGCAACCAACGCGATAAGGGGTTGTCAATCCCTACACGGTCACTTACGAGAGTGAGATCTGATAGATATGATAGGATAATATTTTTGGTATTTTTATGATAAAGATGCAAAGTAAAATAAAAGAAAAATAAAAACAGCGCCAGAAATAGCTTGTTGACGGGAGATTAATATGATGGAAATAGACCCGGGGGCCATAGGTTTCACTAGTGGCTTCTCTCAAGAGCATAAGTATTTTACGGTGGGTGAACAAATTACTGTTGAGCAATTGACAGAATTGAGCATAGTTATGAGAATATCTAGGTATGATCATGTATATAGGCATCACGTCCGAGACAAGTAGACCGACTCCTGCCTGCATCTACTACTACTACTCCACACATCGACCGCTATCCAGCATGCATCTAGAGTATTAAGTTCATAAGAACAGAGTAACGCCTTAAGCAAGATGACATGATGTAGAAGGATAAACTCATGCAATATGATATAAACCCCATCTTGTTATCCTCGATGGCAACAATACTAGACGTGCCTTGCTGCCCCTACTGTCACTGGGAAAGGACACCGCAAGATTGAACCCAAAGCTAAGCACTTCTCCCATTGCAAGAAAGATCAATCTAGTAGGCCAAACCAAACTGATATTTCGAAGAGACTTGCAAAGATAACCAATCATACATAAAAGAATTCAGAAGATTCAAATATTTTTCATAAACCCACAATTCATCGGTCTCAACAAACACACCGCAAAAGAAGATTACATTGAATAGATCTCCACAAGAGAGGGGAGAACATAGTATTGAGATCCAAAAAGAGAGAAGAAGCCATCTAGCTAATAATTATGGACCCGAAGGTCTGAGGTAAACTACTCACACTTCATCGGAGAGGCTATGGTGTTGATGTAGAAGCCCTCCGTGATCGATGCCCCCTTCGGCGGAGCTCCGGAACAGGTCCCAAGATGGGATCTCACGGGTATAGAAGGTTGCGGCGGTGGAATTAGGTTTTTGGCTCCGTATCAGGTAGTTTGGGGGTACGTAGGTATATATAGGAGGAAGGAGTACGTCGGTGGAGCAACGTGGGGCCCATGAGGGTGGAGGGCGCGCCCAGGGGGGTAGGCGCGCCCCCTACCTCATGGCTTCCTGGTAGCTTTCTTGACGTAGGGTCCAAGTCCTCTGGATCACGTTCGTTCCGAAAATCACGTTCCCGAAGGTTTCATTCCGTTTGGACTCCGTTTGATATTCTTTTTCTGCGAAACTCTGAAATAGGCGAAAAACAGCAATTCTGGGCTGGGCCTCCGGTTAATAGGTTAGTCCCAAAAAATAATATAAAAGTGTATAATAAAGCCCAATAATGTCCAAAACAGAAGATAATATAGCATGGAGCAATCAAAAATTATAGATACGTTGGAGACGTATCAAGCATCCCCAAGCTTAATTCCTGCTCGTCCTCGAGTAGGTAAATGATAAAAACAGAATTTTTGATGTGGAATGCTACTTGGCATAATTTCAATGTAATTCTTCTTAATTGTGGTATGAATATTCAGATCCGAAAGATTCAAGATAAAAGTTCATATTGACATAAAAATAATAATACTTCAAGCATACTAACTAAGCAATTATGTCCTCTCAAAATAACATGGCCAAAGAAAGTTCATCCCTACAAAATCATATAGTTTAGTCATGCTCCATTTTTGTCACACAAGAATGCTCTCATCATGCACAACCCCGATGACAAGCCAAGCAATTGTTTCATACTTTAGTAATCTCAAACTTTTTCAACCTTCACGCAATACATGAGCGTGAGCCATGGACATAGCACTATGGGTGGAATAGAATATGATGATGGGGGTTATGTGGAGAAGACAAAAAAGGAGAAGGTCTCACATCAACGAGGCTAATCAATGAGCTATGGAGATGCCCATTGATTGATGTTAATGCAAGGAGTAGAGATTGCCATGCAACAGATGCACTAGAGCTATAAATATATGAAAGCTCAACAAAAGAAACTAAGTGGGTGTGCATCCAACTTGCTTGCTCACGAAGACCTAGGGCACTTGAGGAGGCCCATTGTTGGAATATACAAGCCAAGTTCTATAATGAAAAATTCCCACTAGTATATGAAAGTGACAAAACAAGAGACTCTCTATTATGAAGATCATGGTGCTACTTTGAAGCACAAGTGTGGTAAAAGGATAGTAACATTGTCCCTTCTCTCTTTTTCTCTCATTTTTTTGGGCCTTCTCTTTTTTATGGCCTTTCTCTCTCTTTTTTATTATTCCTCACTTGGGACAATGCTCTAGAAAATGATGATCATCACACTTCTATTTATTTACAACTCAATGATTACAACTCGATACTAGAACAAAGTATGACTCTATATGAATTCCTCCGGTGGTGTACCGGGATATGCAATGAACCAAGAGTTACATGTATGAAAGAATTATGAATGGTGGCTTTGCCACAAATACTATGTCAACTACATGATCATGCAAAGCAATATGACAATGATGAATGTGTCATGGTAAACGGAATGGTGGAAAGTTGCATGGCAATATATCCCGGAATGGCTATGGAAATGCCATAATAGGTAGGTATGGTGGCTGTTTTGAGGAAGATATAAGGAGGTTTATGTGTGAAAGAGTGTATCATATCACGGGGTTTGGATGCACCGGCGAAGTTCGCACCAACTCTCAATGTGAGAAAGGGCAATGCACGGTACCGAAGAGGCTAGCAATGGTGGAAAGGTGAGAGTGCGTATAATCCATGGACTCAACATTAGTCATAAAGAACTCACATACTTATTGCAAAAATCTACAAGTCATCAAAAACCAAGCACTACGCGCATGCTCCTAGGGGGATAGATTGGTAGGAAAAGACCATCGCTCGTCCCCGAACACCACTCATAAGGAGGACAATCAAAGAACACCTCATGTTTCAAATTTGTTACATAACGTTTACCATACGTGCATGCTATGGGACTTGCAAACTTCAACACAAGTATTTCTCAAATTCACAACTACTCAACTAGCACAACTTTAATATCACTACCTCCATGTCTCAAAACAATCATCAAGCATCAAACTTCTCTTAGTATTCAAAACACTCATAAGAAAGTTTTTACTATTCTTGAATACCTAGCATATTAGGATTTTTAAGCAAATTACCATGCTATTTAAGACTCTCAAAATAATCTAAGTGAAGCATGAGAGAATAATAGTTTCTATAAAATAAATCCACCACCGTGCTCTAAAAGATATAAGTGAAGTACTACAGCAAAAACTATATAACTCAAAAGATATAAGTGAAGCACATAGAGTATTCTAATAATTTCCGAATCATGTGTGTCTCTCTCAAAAGGTGTGTACAGCAAAGATGATTGTGGTAAACTAAAAATAAAAGACTCAAATCATACAAGACGCTCCAAGCAAAACACATATCATGTGGTGAATAAAAATATAGCTCCAAGTAAAGTTACCGATGGAAGTAGACGAAAGAGGGGATGCCTTCCGGGGCATCCCCATGCTTTAGCTTTTAGGTGTCCTTAGATTATCTTGGGGGTGCCATGGGCATCCCCAAGCTTAGGCTCTTTCCACTCCTTGTTCCATAATCCATCAAATCTTTCACCCAAAACTTGAAAACTTCACAACACAAAATTCAGCAGAAAATCTCGTGAGCTCCGTTAGCAAAAGAAAACAAAAGACCACTTCAAGGTACTGTAATAAACTCATTATTTATTTATATTGGTGTTAAACCTACTGTATTCCAACTTCTATATGGTTTATAAACTATTTTACTAGCCATAGATTAATCAAAATAAGCAAACAACACACGAAAAACAGAATCTGTCAAAAACAGAACAGTCTGTTGTAATCTGTAACTAACGCAAACTTCTGGAACTCCAAAACATCTGCCAAAATAGGAAGACCTATATAATTTGTTTACTGATCAGCAGAAATTGGAATCAATATTTTATCACGTTCTGGTGATTTTTAACAATTATTTTCGTGAACAGAAAGTTTCTGGAATTTTCTGCAAGATCAAATAACTATCATCCAAGAAAATCCTATAGGTTTAACTTGGCACAAACACTAATTAAAACATAAAAACACATCTAACCAGAGGCTAGAACAAATATTTTTTTCCTAAACAGAAGCAAAAGTCAAAAAACTAAAAATAAAATTGGGTTGCCTCCCAACAAGCGCTATCGTTTAATGCCCCTAGCTAGGCATAATAGCAAGGATAGATCTAGGTATTGCCATCTTTGGCTTTCAACTTTTTAGCGGAAAAAGCTCGGATCCGGGAGGTTCTTTACGTTTCCCTTCATATTCTGAAATTTTTAGATCTAAAGAATCCAACCGCTTATTGCAAAGAGTAATCAACATATTCATGCGGTGAATATTTCCGCTAACATTCTTAAGAGGTTCATGAGACTTCTGTAAAATCTTAGTTACTTCGCAATTTTTTTCAAAAACGTGAGTCTCTTCCTGGGTATGATGAGGCCCCTTTTGTTGAGGTAGTGTTCCCACTATACCTTCTATAACTTCATGCGCAATATGGGGATCAATTTCAATAAAATTGCCTTTGGCAACGCAATCCAAGAGTTGTCTATGAGACATATTTAATCCAACATAAAAATTGCGAAGCAAAATTCTCAGGTTCACTTCAAAGGTACAATTACGGTAAGACTCCATTATTCTCACCCAGGCATCTTTTAAGTTTTCTCCTTGTCTTTGTTTGAAGTGAAAGACTTCAAACTCAGGGGACAAAGGAGTTGATAAGGGACTAGCCATAACGACAAGCAAACGGAAAAGAGAGAGCGAATAAAACAGCAAGGGTGAAGTGGGGGAGAGGAAAACGAGAGGCAAATGGCAAATAATGTAATGCGGGAGATAAGGGTTTGTGATGGGTACTTGGTATGTTGACTTTTGCGTCGACCTCCCCGGCAACGGCTGTGACGCCCCCGACTCGACCGTACACTAATCATACACGCAAACGTGTACGATCCAGATCAGGGACTCACGGGAAGATATCACAACACAACTCTAGACACAAATGAAAGTCATACAAGCTCCATATTACAAGCCAGGGGCCTCGAGGGCTCGAATACATAGCTCGATACATAAGCGAGTCAGCGGAAGCAACAATATCTGAGTACAGACATAAGTTAAACAAGTTTTGCCTTAAGAAGGCTAGCACAAACATCAACCATCGAAGAGGCAAGGCCTCCTGCCTGGGACCTCCTAACTACCACTAGTACAAAACAAGGCTTTCGTCACAGGGCAATATTCACATTAGTCCCGGTTCAGTCACGAACCAGGACTAATGTGAGCATTGGTCCTGGTTCGTGCGGCTAAGGCATTAGTCCCGGTTGGTGCCACGAACCGGGACTAAAGGGTGCGATGCCCATTAGTACCGGTTGGTGGCACCAACCGGGACTAAAGGTTAGTCCTTTAGTCCCGGTTGGTGCCACCAACCGGTACTAATGGGCTTTGAGGCATTAGTACCGGTTCATGGCACGAACCGGTACTAAAGGGCCCATCAAACTCTACCACCACCCCCCCCCCCCCCCGTGGACCGCCTTTTCAGTTTTAGAAAAAATAAAAGAAAATGATGGAAATGTCAAAAAAATAAAATAAAATAAGTTTCCCATGTGATATGTGGTCTAGTTGTTGAGAAAATTAACAAATATGAATTTCAACTTTATTTGCAAAATCTCTCTGGAATTTCTTAAAATGGGCATAACTTTTGCATACGAACTCGGATGAAAAAGTTTTTTATATGAAAAATCATCTACTCAAAAAGTTACATCCGAATTTAACTGGGGGAACCCCGTTAACCATTTTCAAAATCCTCAAAAACCTAACAGAAAAAAGTTACGGGGCTTTTAAGATCTGGAGAGGCAAAAAAATTCAAAAAATTTCAAATTGTGGTCAAACTGTGGTCAAACAATGATCAAACTAATTATTCTAGAATATTAGTGTTACTAAATAATTATTTCAGTTTTTTTGAATTTTGGTCAAATCTGGTCAAACAGTGGTCAAACAATGGTCAAACTAATTATTCCAGAAATATTAGTGTTACTAAATAATTATTGTTTTTTAAAACAATAGTTTCAAACTCAAACAGTGAAATGTGTCACTTCATGCTCAAGCTAAATTCCTGAGGGTTAATAGAATTGACTTCTTACTATTGTCAGGGAAACAACAAGTGCAGACTTGGAAACGAGGGAGAATAGAACCCGGAAGTTGAGCGTGCTCAAGCTGGAGTAGTGAGAGGATGGGTGACCGTCCGGGAAGTTAGATGATTTGGAATGATGAGGGGTGATTAGAGATTAGAGGATAAATTAAGCAGTGATGAGGGGTGGTGATTAGAGATTAGAGGTTAAAATAATTCATAAATTTGAAAATAAAAAAAATTAAAAAAATTCGCAAATTTTTTTTTTTAAAAAAATATCATAAAATTTCCTTTAGTCCCGGTTGGTAACACCAACCGGGACTAAAGGTGGAGCTCCAGGCCGCGTCCACGTGGACGGCCTTTAGTCCCGGTTCGTGTAAGAACCGGGACTAAAGGGGGGAGGCATTAGTAACGACCCTTTAGTCCCGGTTCAAAAACCGGGACTAAAGGCCCTTACCAACCGGGACAAAAGCCCCCTTTTCTACTAGTGTACTCCTGGTCGTCGGCGATCTAAACTAAGTATGCAATGGTATCAAATGGAAGGGTTGTATCTGTGGACTGAACTGCAGAATGCCAGAATAGAGGGGAAGGCCTAGCCTATCGAAGACTAGCATCTTCAAGCAGCTCCAAGCACCTTGCAGCATGTAGAAGAGTAAAGAATAGCAGTTTAATTAACAATCATGTTGTAACATTAAGGGCCAGAGATCCTTCCTCGACTCCCTGCGACAAAGCAATCCTGGAGCCAACATATCCATCACATATCAAGTATCCATTTCTAGTTGTATAAAATCAGGATACAAGTCTGAACGTCCATTACCGTGGACACGGTATTCGAATAAAGATCTTCCCTGTAGGGGTGCACCACGTTACCCAACACGCTCGATCACTCTGGCCGGACACACCTTTCTGGGGTCAATGCCCGGCCTCGGAAGATCAACACGTCGCAACCCTACCTAGGCTCAGCAGAGAGGTCCCCGTCGGTCTACATCCTAAGCACTCCGGGGTCTGGGCCCATCGCCCGTTGCACTCTGGGTCGTTGTGTGCAGGGTGGATACCAGCACCACCCGTGTAGTGGATGGCATGATCTGACCGTGCCACAATGCTGAACTGGACATCTGACAAAGCTTCGGCTGATACCACGACGCTGAGGCCCATAACTATTCTCGCGTGGTGGTTAGTGCGTAAAGGCCAAAGGCCAATTCAGAACAAATACCCTAACATGTTAGTGCATTAACAATTAAAAGTAGTGACGGCTGTCGGGACAAGTCCGGAGCTATCACCCCTCCTGGGTGATACCGCTAAACAGCCAGCCGCCACTGTCACATCGCACGGTGCTCTCCGGGCCCGCCCGGCTTTCACATCAACTCGCGGGTACCCCTCGGGGCCGACCCGACTTCAACAATGGTCTCAAGTAAAGTCAAGGTAACCGTGTGTCCAAAACATCAAGGAAGAAAACCCGAGGAATCACCCCCGGTGGATTCCACTCAATGTAATCATCAAGGTGAACGTAAGAGGGACCACCCTCGAGATTCACACTTGAGGTGTTGAACGACAGAGCCGTATCGGGAATGGTGAAAGAGGAAATCACCCTCGATGACCACGACCGAATAGCTACACTACAGAATTATCATCAGGAGTGCGTTATGAGGAATCACCCTCAGCACTCGATAGTAGCTCTGCAGAGTCGAGCACCAAAAGGGGCGTGATGTGATGTGAGGTGTCGGGCTCTGGTCATCGATCACGCTGATCGAGGCGTCGATGATGAAGCAGGGGCAACAAAGACAAGGTGGAGGTCATTGATGGATCACTAGCCAACCTATACTAAGCAGTTTAGGGTAAGCAGGTAGGTACCAATAGCAGGTACAAAAGCAGGCTATGCATCAGAATAGGAGCAATCAATAACAGTAGCAAAATCTAATGCAAGCATGAGAGAATGGAATGGTCGATATCGAGATGATCAAAGGGGGGGCTTGCCTGGTGGCTCAGGCGAGGAGGGGGGGTCGTCGTCGAAGCAGTCGATCATAAAGGCATCAACAACGGTCTTGGGGTCTACCAGAGAGAAGAGGGGGAAGAAACAGTAAATATAGAGCAAACATATGCATGACAAGACGATACGCGGTGCTAGGGGGTTCTACCATAGTGCTACACGATACCGGCGAAGGGGAATAACATGCGGGAAAGTTTTCTTGAAGTCTGGCATTTTCGGACAGATGAATCAGAGGGGAAAGGTTGCAAGTTCTTTATGCTAGGGGCATGCGACAGACGAACGGAGGGCGTATCCGGATTCGTCTCGACGTTCTGAGCAACTTTCATGTATAAAACTTTTTTATCCGAGTTACGGATTAATTTCTATGAATTTCTAAAGTTTATGCAATATCCTAGATTTATTATTAATCTAAAATAGGGTTATTGCACCAGCATGACATCATCATGACGTCAACAGTCAGCTGAGTTGACTATGGTCAACCCTGACGTGTGGGGCCAGTCAGTGCCCAGTCAGCAGTACAGTCATCATTGACTGGGTCAATGTTGACCAGTCAACAGGGTCAATGGGGCCCATCTGTCAGTGTCACATATTTTAAAAGGGTGTTTAAATTAAACTAACTAGGGATCGGGCCCCACTGTCATAGAGTCCTCTGACTAACTAATTAGCTAATTAGTTAATTAGGCAAAATTAATTAAGTTAATTAAGCATTTAACTAATTAATTAATTATTTTTATTAACATACTTTTTAACATTTCCTTTTTTAAATAAATAGGGGCGTGGGGCCCTGCTGGCAGTGGCCCAGCTGGCCACTGGAGCGGGTTAGCGGGCATCGGGCGCTGGGGCGTGGGCGCCCGTGAGGAACCGGGCGCGGCGACGCGGGCTGCGGCCGTGGCAGTTGCCGGCGACGGGGAGAGCAGGGGGCCGCGGCGGGACACAGGGCGCAGTGCGGAGGTGAGCTGGGCGAGCGGCCAGGGGAGGCGCATGAGCGCGGGCCATCAGCAGGCACAGCGGGGCCAGCGGGGCCGCGCGATGGGGTGGCCGGGGCGCGGGCGGCCGTGGGCGCGGCCGGCGGGCAGAGCGGGGCTGCGGGCGCCTGGGCGTGGTCGCCCGCCCGAACGGCCACGGGAGAGGGGACACGCCAGGTCGCCGGTGCGGCGCCGGAGGTGGCCGCGGGCAACTGCGAGTGTGGGAGGGCGTGGTGGCGCGGCAGAGGAGGCGGCGCGGGGCGGCCGCGGTACAGGCGGGCGGCAGAGCGCCGGCGAGGCAGAGGCGGGGCGGATGGGCAGGCGGGCAGGAGACCACGAGGTCTCGTGGCAGAAGCAGGAAATGGCCATCTCGGGCGAGATGCAGTGCAGGCGCAGGGTGATGCGGCGCGTTGGGACGGACCGGGGTAGTGGGGGTGAGCGAGCGCGTGCGTTGGGTGCGGCCGGAGGCACGGAGCACGCAAGCGGACTCGGGTGCGGGCTGCGGCCACAGGGGCCATTCCAGCGAGCTCGACCGTAGCGGCGGAAGCGCGAGTGCCTCGGGGGCGAGCTACATCTACGAGGAGAGGCCAGGGAGAGAGGGAGGAGGATCGAGGGCTCACGGCCGTTGCAGAGAAGGCCCGGGGACGACTCAAGGTGCTCGGGCGGCGTGGGTCGAAGGCGAGCACCGACGCGTCCGAAGGTGGAAGACGATGTTGTCGTCGGCGTTGTTGATCGCTTCGGGTCCCGTGGTTCGACGGAGAAGGAGCGGAGCACGAGGTGGAGCTCGTGGGCACGTCGGCTTGGTGCAGGGGGGCGGTGGCCACATCGAGGCGAGGTGGCCGACGGCGAACGCGCTCGATGGGGGGAAGGGGGAAAGGGATCTGGGGAGAGGGGGTGACCGAGGGAGAGAGGGTGAGGTGAGTGGGAGAAAATTTCTCGGGGGCGGCCTCGGTGGAGGCCTTATCCTCTCCCGCGTCGTCGACGAGGTGGTGCGGTGCTGACCGCGGGCGGGAGCGCCCTGTAGCGGCCGAGTCCGAGGAATAGGAAGGAGGGGGAGGCAACCGGTGCAGGGAGTTGGGCCGTGGGGGCGGGTTAGGTGGGCTGGCTCGGGTGGGGGTGGGACGAGGCCTAGGTGAGCCGGTGGGTTTCCTTTTTTTCCTTAACTCTTTTGCATTTTCTTTTTCTTATTTTTCTTTGTATAGTTTTAGCATTCTTTTATTTTTGAATAGAAATTAGCTTTATAAAATATAGTGACAACATCTAAATTGGTATTACTACTTATACCACTGCCACATTTAGTTTGAGGTTCAAATAAAATAGTTTAGTATTTTTATGATCTAAAAAGCATTTAATAATTCTTTGTAACCACTATTATATCCACAAAAGGGCATTTAAGTATTTTACAAAAGTGTTGGGTCACCGCCATAATTAGTTATGGAATATTTGCCACACTTTGAACATTTTATTTTGCGTGTTTGAGAAATTTGAATCCTAAACTTTAATTTGAATTTGAATTTAGAATTAGTTTGGATCAACATGGGATCTAGCAACAGTAAAAATGATGACATGGCATCATTAGTAGAAGATTACTGTAGCTTAATTATCCGGGCGTCACAATTCTCCTCCACTACAAGAAATCTCGTCCCGAGATTTTAGGAGGTAGAAGGAAACAAAGCGGGGCATTCATCTCGAAGACGATCCTCGAGTTCCCATGTGGCTTCACCTTCAGAAGGATTTGAGCACTGAACTTTTAGAAATTTGGCAGCCCTCAAACGGGTGCGACGTTCAGCTTGATCAAGAAAGCGGGCCATATGCTCTCTGTAAGTGAGATCATCTTGCAAGGGTTGAGATCATCTTGCCATGTGGTTGTTGCAATAAGACTTGCGACTCAGGACATTGGCTATTACATTAGCCTTGCCAGGGGTATAAAAATACGTAGTCATGGTCTGTGATTGTTTCCATACATCGTTGCTGACAGAGATCCAGATCTAGCCGAGTAAACATTTACTTTAGACTTTGATGGTCGGTGAAGATCTCACAACGAGTACCAAAAAGGAAATGCCGCCACAACTTCAGTGCAAGCTTAACTGCAGCAAGTCCAAAGTCCTGGACTGGGTAGTTCTTCCGGAAAGGTTTCCTGGAATTCACAAACGACAGGAGCATTTTCAATTCTCACAAAAGGGGAAGCATTTCACGCGTTCAAGGAATAAATCTGCGCTTCGGCATTTCAAACAAGATGAGCATGGTAGCTTACTATCTCACTTAAAGGATGTATTAGATGGACGGTCTTAGCGGCGCAAATGGTAGAAGCGGTATGTGTCTTCAACCATTCCATCCCCAGAATGAGGTCGATATTGGACGACTTCAAAACAATGGGGGAAACATGGATTCCAACCCTTCAAGTTCAACGGGGGACATTGTGAGTAATCATGGTGGTTCCGCATTGGCCCGCGGGATGCAGCTTGAAATTCCGGCCAAGTGATGGCGGTTCCAATAGGTAAGGAATGCTTGTGGCGGTCCCACCATTTAGCATCGGAGCCTTTCAGGTAATAAGCCGCGAAGGCGACATAGTTGGGAGGGGCTACATCAGCAGACTCCAAGTCGAAAGTGATGTCATGGAGCCAATCATCAGCATCAATTAGTGGCTGAGTTGAGCTGCAATAGATGACAGGGTTAAGATGCGCAAAGTCTTGTAGTGTTGCTGGGGCGGGTTGCTGATTCATATTGGGAGCGCAAACTGAGCCATGACTCCTACCATGAACTGGTGATTCAACATCAAACTGTTGTATCATTCCGGCCATGTATTCGAGAGGTGGTGGATTGTCGCCTCTACGACCACAACCAATGGGTCTAACCATCTTGCTTAAATGCAACACGGGGTAGCTTAGCAAGGTGTCGAGCAAGTGTAGGGAGTCATTCATGATGTAACTTGAACAGTGAGCAAAGACGTAGTATGTGCAAAGCAGCAGTCATTAAAGACATACATATACATATACAGAGCCATTTACACGTTGTTAGTATGAGTTCGGACAAGAGAATCATCCTAGACATACTAGGTGGCACGCTGGCACGCGATGGAAGGATACAACAACGAGACACAACAAAGGCTACATCCACGTCGGAGAAAACCACTAGAGCGAGGAATTTGCAAGGGACGACGCAGGGTGCCCTCGATAAAAGGATCCTGCGGCCCGTGAACAATGTGAAGCAGCTCCTCGCTCCCAATTCAAGAAAGGCGTAATACAAATCTACGGATGGATGTGATCACGAGAACCTAGGATAGAGTTAGCAAAATCATTTAACCCGAATAGAAGAGAGATCAGAGTCCCAGAGTAAAGGTCGAGGAGTAAAAGATCCTAATACCACCCAATGGCGACGTGGGCCCGTAAGCCACACAGCCATGTTAGTAAAAAAGTTTTTCAAAGACTAGACTCGACATCGGCCAAGGAGTTGGAAAGGGGGTTCCTACAGGCAGTCGGCTCTGATACCAACTTGTGACGCCCCCGACTCGACTGTACACTAATCATACACACAAACGTGTACGATCAAGATCAGGAACTCACGGGAAGATACCACAACACAACTCTAGACACAAATGAAAGTCATACAAGCTCCATATTACAAGCCAGGGGCCTCGAGGGCTCGAATACATAGCTCGATACATAAGCGAGTCAGCGGAAGCAACAATATCCGAGTACAGACATAAGTTAAACAAGTTTTGCCTTAAGAAGGCTAGCACAAACATCAACGATCGAAGAGGCAAGGCCTCCTGCCTGGGACCTCCTAACTACTCCTGGTCGTCGGCGGGCTCCACGTAGTAGTAGGTACCCTCGGGGTAGTAGTCGTAGTCGACGGGGGTGGCATCTAACTCCTGGGGGCCACCATCTGGTTGCATCAACCGGAAAATGGAAGCAAGGGGGAAAAGGGGAGCAAAGGACCCGTGAGTACTCATCCAAAGTACTCGCAAGCATCAGATCAAAACTAAGTATGTAATGGTATCAAATGGAAGGGCTGTATCTGTGGACTGAACTGCAGAATGCCAGAATAGAGGGGAAGGCCTAGCCTACCGAAGACTAGCATCTTCAAGCAGCTCCAAGCATCTTGCAGCATGTAGAAGAGTAAAGAATAGCAGTTTAATTAACAATCATGTTGTAACAGTAAGGCCCAGATATCCTTCCTCGACTCCCTGCGACAAAGCAATCCCGGAGCCAACATATCCGTCACATATCAAGTATCCATTTCTAGTTGTATAAGATCAGGATACAAGTCTGAACGTCCATTACCGTGGACATGCTATTCGAATAAAGATCTTCCCTGCAGGGGTGCACCACGTTACCCAACACTTTCGATCACTCTGGCCGGACGCACCTTTCTGGGGTCAATGCCCGGCCTCGGAAGATCAACACGTCGCAACCCTACCTAGGCTCAGCAGAGAGGTCCCCGCCGGTCTACATCCTAAGCACTCCGGGGTCTGGGCCCATCGCCCGTTGCACTCCGGGTCGTTGTGTGCAGGGTGGATACCAGCACCACCCGTGTAGTGGATGGCATGATCCGACCGTGCCACAATGCTGAACTGGACATATGTCAAAGCTTCGGCTAATACCACGACGTCGAGGCCCATAACTATTCTCGCGTGGTGGTTAGTGCGTAAAGGCCAAAGGCCAATTCAGAACAAATACCGAAACCTGTTAGTGCATTAACAATTAAAAGTAGTGACGGCTGTCGGGACAAGTCCGGAGCTATCACCCCTCCTAGGTGATACCGCTAAACAGCCATCCGCCACTGTCACATCGCACGGGTGCTCTTCGGGCCCGCCCGGCTTTCACATCAACTCGCGGGTACCCCTCGGGGCCGATCCGACTTCAACAATGGTCTCAAGTAAAGTCAAGGTAACCATGTGTCCAAAACATCAAGGAAGAAAACCCGAGGAATCACCCCCGGTGGATTCCACTCAGTGTAATCATCAAGGTGAACGTAAGAGGGACCACCCTCGAGGTTCACACTTGAGGTGTTGAACGACAGAGCCGTATCAGGAATGGTGAAAGAGGAAATCACCCTCGATGACCACGACCGAATAACTACACTACAGAATTATCATCAGGAGTGTGTTATGAGGGATCACCCTAGGCACTCGATAGTAGCACTACAGAGTCGAGCAACAAAAGGGGCGTGATGTGATGTGAGGTGTCGGGCTCTGGTCGTCGATCACGCTGATCGAGGCGTCGATGATGAAGCAGGGGCAACAAAGACAAGGTGGAGGTCACTGATGGATCACTAGCCAACCTATACTAAGCAGTCTAGGGTAAGCCGGTAGGTAACAATAGTAGGTACAAAAGCAGGCTATGCATCAGAATAGGAGCAATCAATAACAGTAGCAAAATCTAATGCAAGCATGAGAGAATGGAATGGGCGATATTGGAATGATCAAAGGGGGGGGCTTGCCTGGTTGCTCAGGCGAGGAGGGGGGTCGTCGTCGAAGCAGTCGATCATAACGGCATCAACAGCGGTCTCGGGGTCTACCGAAGAGAAGAGGGGGAAGAAACAGTAAATACAGAGCAAACATATGGATGACAAGACGATACGCGGTGCTAGGGGGGTTCTACAGCAGTGCTACACGATACCGGCGAAGGGGAATACCATCCGCGAAAGTTTTCTTGAAGTCTGGCATTTTCGGACAGATGAATCGGAGGCGAAAGGTTGCATGTTCGTTATTCTAGGGGCATGCGACAGACGAATGGAGAGCGTATCCGGATCCGTCTCGTCGTTCTGATCAACTTTCATGTATAAAACTTTTTCATCCGAGTTACGGATTAATTTCTATGAATTTCTAAAGTTTATGCAATATCCTAGATTTATTATTAATCTAAAATAGGGTTATTGCACCAGCATGACATCATCATGACGTCAGCAGTCAGCTGAGTTGACTATGGTCAACCCTGACGTGTGGGGCCGGTCAGTGCCCAGTCAGCGGTACAGTCAGCATTGACTGGGTCAATGTTGACAGTCAACAGGGTCAATGGGGCCCATCTGTTAGTGTCACATATTTTAAAAGGGTGTTTAAATTAAACTAACTAGGGATGGGGCCCCACTGTCATAGAGTCCTCTGACTAACTAATTAGCCAATTAGTTAATTAGGAAAAATTAATTAAGTTAATTAAGCGTTTAACTAATTAATTAATTATTTTTATTAACATACTTTTTAACATTTCCTTTTTTAATAAACAGGGGCGTGGGGCCCCGCTGGCAGTGGCCCAGCTGGCCACTGGAGCGGGCTAGCGGGCATCGGGCGCTGGGGCGTGGGCGCCCGCGAGGAACCGGGCGCGGCGACGCGGGCTGTGGCCGGGGCAGTTGCCGGCGATGGGAGAGTAGGGGGCCGCGGCGGGGCGCAGGGTGCAGTGCGGAGGTGAGCCGGGCGAGCGGCCAGGGGAGGCACACGAGCGCGGGCCATCAGCAGGCGCAGGGGGAAAGCGGGGCCGCGCGATGGGGTGGCCGGGCGTGGTCACCCGCACGAACGGCCACGGGAGAGGGGACGCGCCAGGTCGCCGGTGCGGCGCCGGAGGTGGCCGCGGGCAACTGCGGGTGTGGGAGGGCGTGGTGGCGCGGCAGAGGAGGCGGCGCGGGGCGGCCGCGGTACAGGCGAGCGGTAGAGCACCGGCGAGGCAGAGGAGGGGTGGATGGGCACACAGGCAGGAGACCATGAGGTCTCGCGGTAGAAGCAGGAAATGGCCATCTCGGGCGAGATGCAGCGCGGGCGCAGGGGTGACGCGGCGCGTCGGGACGGACCGGGGTAGTGGGGGTGAGCGAGCGCGTGCGTTGGGTGCGGCCGGAGGCACGGAGCACGCAAGCGGACTCGGGTGCGGGCTGCGGCCACAGGGGCCATGCCGGCGAGCTCGACCACAGTGGCGGAAGCGCGAGTGCGTCGGGGGTGAGCTACGTCTACGAGGAGAGGCCGGGGAGAGAAGGAGGAGGATCGAGGGCTCACGGCCATTGCAGAGACGGCCCGGGGACGACTCGAGGTGCTCGGGGCGGCGTGGGTCAACGGCGAGCTCCCACGCGTCTGAAGGTGGAAGACGATGTTGTCGTCGGCGTTGTGGATCGCTTCGGGTCCCGTGGTTCGACAGAGAAGGAGCGGAGGACGAGGTGGAGCTTGTGGGCACGTCAGCTTGGCGCAGGGGGGCGGTGGCCACATCGAGGCGAGGTGGCCGACGGCGAACGGGCTCGATGGGGGGAGGGGGAAAGGGATCTGGGGAGAGGGAGTGACCGAGGGAGAGAGGGTGAGGTGAGTGGGAGAAAATATCTCGGGGGCGGCCTCGGTGGAGGCCTTATCCTCTCCCGCGTCGTCGACGAGGTGGTGCGGTGCCGACCGCTGGCGGGAGCGCCCTGTAGCGGCCGAGTCCGAGGAACAAGAAGGAGGGGGAGGCAACCGGTGCAGGGAGTTGGGCCGTGGGGGTGTTAGGTGGGCTGGATCGGGTGGGGGTGGGACGAGGCCCAGGGGAGCCAGGGGGTTTCCTTTTTTTCTTAACTCTTTTGCATTTTCTTTTTCTTATTTTTCTTTGTATAGTTTTAGTTTTCTTTTATTTTTGAATAGAAATTAGCTTTATAAAATATAGTGACAACATCTAAATTGGTATTACTAATTATACCACTGCCACATTTAGTTTGAGGTTCAAATAAAATAGTTTAGTATTTTTATGATCTAAAAAGCATTTAATAATTCTTTGTAACCACTATTATATCCACAAAAGGGCATTTAAGTATTTTACAAAAGTGTTGGGTCACCACCATAATTAGTTATGGAATATTTGCCACACTTTGAACATTTTATTTTGCATGTTTGAGAAATTTGAATCCTGAACTTTAATTTGAATTTGAATTTAGAATTAGTTTGGATTAACATGGGTTCTAGAAACAGTAAAAATGATGAGATGGCATCATTAGCAGAAGATTACTGTAGCTTAATTATCCGGGCGTCACAACGGCGCCAGAAATCCTTCTTGCTACCTCTTGAGCACTGCGTTGGTTTTCACTTGAAGAGGAAAGGGTGATGCAGCAAAGTAGTGTAAGTATTTCCCTCAGTTTTTGAGAACCAAGGTATCAATCCAGTAGGAGGCTACGCGCGAGTCCCTCGCACCTACACAAACAAATAAATCCTCGCAACCAACGCGATAAGGGGTTGTCAATCCCTACACGGTCACTTACGAGAGTGAGATCTGATAGATATGATAGGATAATATTTTTGGTATTTTTATGATAAAGATGCAAAGTAAAATAAAAGCAAAATAAAAACAGCGCTAGAAATAGCTTGTTGATGGGAGATTAATATGACGGAAATTGACCCGGGGGCCATAGGTTTCACTAGTGGCTTCTCTCAAGAGCATAAGTATTTTACGGTGGGTGAACAAATTACTATTTGAGGAATTGACAGAATTGAGCATAGTTATGAGAATATCTAGGTATGATCATGTATATAGGCATCACGTCCAAGACAAGTAGACCGACTCCTCCCTGCATCTACTACTATTACTCCACACATCGACCGCTATCCAGCATGCATCTAGAGTATTAAGTTCATAAGAACAGAGTAATGCCTTAGGCAAAATGACATGATGTAGAGGGATAAACTCATGCAATATGATATAAACCCCATCTTGTTATCCTCGATGGCAACAATACTAGACGTGCCTTGCTGCCCCTACTGTCACTGGGAAAGGACACCGCAAGATTGAACCCAAAGCTAAGCACTTCTCCCATTGCAAGAAAGATCAATCTAGTAGGCCAAACCAAACTGATAATTCGTAGAGACTTGCAAAGATAACCAATCATACATAAAAGAATTCAGAAGATTTAAATATTGTTCATAGATAAACTTGATCATAAACCCACAATTCATCGGTCTCAACAAACACACCGCAAAAGAAGATTACATCGAATAGATCTCCACAAGAGAGGGGAGAACATTGTATTGAGATCCAAAAAGAGAGAAGAAGCCATCTAGATAATAACTATGGACCTGAAGGTCTGAGGTAAACTACTCACACTTCATCAGAGAGGCTATGGTGTTGATGTAGAAGCCCTCTGTGATCGATGCCCCCTCCGGCGGAACTCCGGAACAGGCCCCAAGATGGGATCTCACGGGTACAGAAGGTTGCGGCGGTGGAATTAGGTTTTTGGCTCCGTATCTGGTAGTTTGGGGTACGTAGGTATATATAGGAGGAAGGAGTAAGTCGGTGGAGCAACGTGGGGCCCACGAGGGTGGAGGGCGCGCCCATGGGGGGTAGGCGCGCCCCTACCTCGTGGCTTCCTAGTAGCTTTCTTGACATAGGGTCCAAGTCCTGTGGATCACGTTCGTTCCGAAAATCACGTTCTCGAAGGTTTCATTCCGTTTGGACTTTGTTTGATATTCTTTTTCTGCGAAACTCTGAAATAGGCAAAAAACAACAATTCTGGGCTGGGCCTCTGGTTAATACGTTAGTCCCAAAAAATAATATAAAAGTGTATAATAAAGCCCAATAATGTTCAAAATAGAAGATAATATAGCATGGAGCAATCAAAAATTATAGATACGTTGGAGACGTATCAACGGCTTCTTCATCCATGCCATAACCGTGAGAGCCCAACTGTCTGGAGGAACAAACATACTTACGAGCTCACCTCCAAGGTCGTTGATAAGCTCATTCATGGACTCGTTGTTCCAAGCACGTCGAGGCATGCCGTGGAAGGTAAGCTTTGTTAAAAACTCAAGCTCAGAGGGCACCGAGCCCCATCCTGGGTGCCACCGATCAACGCTCACCAGCGCGCCATCACAGAACAAACGCCGGGAAGATTCGAACACACGACTGCAGTCGAAAGTTGTCCGGAACCTGATGAAGAAATCAGCCGGTGGCGGACAGACTTCGACAAGCAAGTCACTTATTTGGATGTCGTGCGCAATGCCAAGAGCTTTTACAAGGTCGTCCGGAGAGACGGGAGGCCGGTCACCGTTGATGGTTACCATCAGCACTTTGCCGGCAAACTGGTCATCAAGCGTCGCCATGCCACTGTTGAGCGACAGCACGCAGCGACCGAAGGTAGGACGGACCTCAGGATCTCCGTCTCGGAGATCCGCGTTGACCAGCGACATGATAGTGAGCTTGAGTACAGGGAGTACAGGAGGGGGATTTGGGGGAACTGGAGTAGGAATCGAGATTCTAGAGGTGGGGGAGGGGCGGGAGATTGGGGATGAAAAGGTAGCTTGAATTTTCAACACGCGCCAATATGCTCTCAGCTCGCAAGTGCACGAAAACACCGGTGGCGCCCACATGTCAGCCTAAGAGTCCTTATTCTTTCTTTTTTCGAGAGCCCGACCTTTTTTAGGATCTTTTGAGAGCCCGGCCTGCGAGTCATAATTGACCTGTTTGGCATTGCGTTACTACTCGGCCCATATTCAACGACACCTCACTGGCCCAAGCAAGTGTACATCATCGAAAAGACACTGAGCTCAAATTATATAACTTGAAAAAAGGAGATACACTCTGAACACTGCATAATGGTGATGCCCTCATTTAGCCCACTAGTAGTTCGAGACAATAAACAGTTCGAAACAACGATATATACAACATTCAAACACTGACTAGTGACTACTACTGACATAAATAGCAAGACATGATAGTTCATAAGAACTCTTCCTACACCACCAAAACGCACCCATCTGCAGCGCTCAGACTCTCGTGATCCAGACGAGAATGACATTCTAAACAGAGGCAACTATTACATAATAAGTGTGACATAGACGAGGATGACCAAATGACCAGGAATATGCATAACAAAAGAAAGAACTACCGATCCAGAACAAGCAGCAAAGACAACAAAGTCATTCGAAGAGATGATCCAACACTATCATAATTTGCAGCCCCGCTTCAGTGACCAATGATCCGGAGACACCAGTACTCCACCCTTTCGACGCAACAGCCCAATTACCTATCAACCGGGCTTGAACCACATCACTGCCTGTCGTAATTGAGACATCCAAGGATCAAAGTTAATCCGGATGCCTTTGTCATTCTCACCTTCTTTTGGCTGCAGGCTGTATCGTTGACAATCAGGGGAGTTTGCTCCCGAACTCCTAGGGCTCGCCATGTAGACACAGTTTTCCATAGCAAACAAAGCCTCTCTGCCATCAAGGTCATTGCCAACGGTGATCTCCTGGTTAATCGGATAATTGAGTCCGAGAAACAGAGAGTGTGAACCAAGGCTGTTTACCCGCCTCCAACTAAAAAATCCTGAAGGCCCCAACAAGCTGGTATCCTGCTCATAGACGTAACTGCCACTGCCCGGATACTCACATATTTCACGGTGCTTGTATACAGTGGGGTTTTTGCAATATAATTTTCGGGCTCATGTGTCCGAATGATCATCAGTCTTTCACCGTCATCTGATCTAGCGAGGAACCAGTTGTGCTTCCCTGTTTTTGGCAAAGGTGGTGTGATTACAAAGGGCAGTAACTGTAGGGACACTACATCATATCAAAAAGGATAGGCATTGTTAATGTAAGGTCAGCATTGTTCAGAGTATGAGTAGGATAATGCAAGAAACATCATTGATATGTCCCTGTTGGAACTGGGAGGAAAATACAGGGAAATGTATACTGGGTTCAAAAATATAGAAGTGCCATGCATGGTTATACTCATGTTATCTCGCAATCGATTCTTCACAGGAAACTACCATGTCATGCATGTTATGTAATCATGTTCTGTCCTCACAAACAAATTCTTCAAGGCAACTAACAGACCATGCATTGTTATGTACTCGTGTTCTCTGGGCAAAAATTTTGTGAGGATATTATTCTAGCCATTGATTGCTGAAGGGCGAATATATGTATGTACCCATGGTAAGCATTACATGATTTCACTACTTCCAAATATAGAGTTCTCCATATGCACATTTACTTCCCTAATGTATGGTTAGATGAAACCAACAGTGTGGTGCATGTTTCTACATCATGAAAATGAGGAAACTAACATGGCCATTGATACACACTCATATTTAGTAGTAGTATATAGATTACTGTAAAATAAGGAGAATATCCATATATTCCTAACCGTTTGACTATTCAGGGGTACAAATTGGCTGTAATGACAAGATCACAATCGCATGAATTAACTCATTCCAAATATAGCCGATTTATGGCGTCTCTAATACATTGCCATAGTTCTACTCAAATTCTGCTCAAACAGGGATATGCCAATCATCACAAAAAGTTCAAACAGTGTCATGGCGTCATCATTAACATGAGACAGAAACAACTTACACGCGCCGTCCCAGCAATACATGGTGCCATCTGCTTTGTCGATTGCATAGATGATTCCATTGTGTTCAATAGCATCACAGAAGTGTGTATCAGCTTTGATGATGATCCACTGCGAGCTGAGTTGTCTCCAGCTAAAGAAGGCACCGGCGTAAAGATAGGCGAGTCCGCGGTCGAACAAGGGAATTAGCTTGAAGTCTGCGTAATTCGCATGTCGTGTGGGCACTTGGAAGATTACAATCTTATGCAAAACAAGGTCCGTCCAACTGACGTGGTAATCTAGATGACTAGGACCGCGATGGTAAAACTCTATATAATCCAACGGAGGAAGGATAATCTCATGGGAGGTCTGGAAGTTCACGAGCACCAACTTTTTACCGTCTTCTCTGAAGGCAGCCATCCAGTGGGAGTTCATGCCGACCTAGTACATACCTGCCAAGAAGTTTCGGGCGATGGTGATCGGATCGAAGTCGAGGGAAATGATGTACGGCGACCCACTACATACCTGCAAAGAAGTTTCGGCTAATGGAGATCGGATTGAAGTCGAGGGGCATCATGTACGCCTCCGTATCATGGTGAGCCAATCTCGCAAGACCAGAAAGTAGCAAGCAGGGTGTCTTGAAAAGCTTTGGCCTCGCTTCGATGATGGCCGTGTGCATGCCCCTCGAGCATGCAGCCAGCCGCAGGGCGCTCAACATATCCATACACGAACAACAGAGGTCGAGGACGTGACTGGGGAGATTGCTCCAATCGCGGCTCATATGGGTGCTGCCCGGTTCGCATTCGGCCATGGTGGAGTTTGGAAGGTGGGGTTTTGGGGGGCTTGATTTACGGGGGAGAAGGCTGTCGGTGCTAGAGCGGCTAGCGAGGGAATAGTGGTACTGGGGGAGGCGAGTGAGGCGAGGGTATGCGGGGGCACAGTGAGATAATGAAGAGTGACCTCAGGATCTCCGACGAGACGGAGATGGAGATGGAGTGGTGCTAGGGGAGAGGGAGACGAGGCGAGGCATGCTATATAGCGGCGGTGACAGTGACTGCACAGTGCACAAGGTGAGGCTGACTTTGGTAACCCGGACACGCCGCCTGGACTGGTGTCACCTCGGGCGCAGGGTCTTGTCACTTCATTGTGAGGACCGGATGAATAATAGTATTTTGACCATCAAGTGTACCACAGTTGTACTACTACTAGTTGTAGGAGTAGTAGGAACATGAGTACACTCCCGTGCTAGCATGCCTCTGGGTTCACTTCATCCTCTAGCTATCATCGATATTGCGAGCAGAACCAAATTCTCATGCATGCGGAAGCGTGAAGACTTTTCTTTTTTGAGGATAACTGCATATTCCTTAACCGTAGTAGGAACATGAGTAGTACTCCCTCTGGTCCTCTTTTGTCTGCGCATAACTTTTTTCAGTATTTCTCTAATTAGTCTGCGTATATACCCTTTTGCATGCGCCCGATTCCCTCCATGCCCCGCATTCACTGCATTAATTAGCGTACGCATGAGCAGCTGCAGCCAGACTCCAGCCAATAAACTGCAGCATGCAAGTGGGCCATTCTGTGCGCGTGGGAGAGAGAAAAGGAAACCGAAGAGCCTGTCCAATCCATTGCATGCAGCAGTCAAACCACCGCAGCTCTGCTCATGCATGCGCATAACTTCTCCCATTTACTTCTCCATTAGGAACCGATTTTCCTCGACTTTTTCACTACTCCTTGATCTTCATTTGCATCCAAACCACACTACATTCACATTGTTTTAACCTCTTCACATCCTCCTGGAGTAATTCCGAAGCCCCTATAAATAATCATCTTCTTCAGTTAGACTAGCCATCTAATCCTAATTCTCCAAACCATAGCCCTCCGGTCCAGCGGTTCCAAATGGCGAAAGAGATCGAGATGCAGGTTTTTAGCGTCCAAATGTCCTCATCGAAGGCTCGCTGAGCATAGTTTCCACAGTCACCGACCACCCAAGGGTTGTTCGGAACTGGATCAACAATGTATCCAACTCCCTCCAAAAGGTGGAGATGAATGTCATCGGTCTCGATGCAGAGTACACGGAGCGTGCCACTGGGAAGATCCAACACGCCGCTGTCGTTCAGCTGTGCCTCGAAGATGATGTTTTGGTGTACCGCATCATACACGCGCCCTCCATACCAGGTGAGCTTCATGATTTCTTGTCTCGGGAGGACACATACTTCTTTGGGGCAGCCATCGCAGGGGACAAACAGAAGTTGGAGCCGTACAACCTTGATTTGAAAAGCATCGCTAACCTACAAACCAAAATGAAAATTCCTGTAGAAGATTGTGATAAACCGACACCATCCCTATTCGACGTAGCAAATTTTGTGCTAGGAACAAATCTTCAGAAGGGTGACGAGACGCTGGCATTAAGGTCGTCTGGATGGGAGATTTATCCCTTGATGTACGAGCGGATAAAATATGCTGCCCTCGATGCCTGTGTGAGTTTCGAGATAGCTGCAAGGTCCAGAGAGCTTGTTGCGAAGCCGTCTCCCACAGAAAATGAGACAAGAAGAAGAAGAAGAAGAAGATGCTGCACCAGCAGTAGGGCATTATGGATGGATGAACTATTTCCTCTCTTGTAAAAAAAATCCCTCTCTATGTATATTGATATAGATGGACTATTTCGATGGTGTGCATGTCTTTGGAACAAGTAGTAGCGCGGGTCCGCTTGACTATAAGGAACTATTTATCCGCCTAGCTTTCTCTACTACTCCTTCCAGTGATCAGTATGCAATGCATGTGTCCGTAGACATGACAACTTGTCCTTGGAAGTTCAACTACGGCGACCATCACTTTTCATCCACTGCCACTCACGATTCCCATGACGCCGCCCCAACCCACAGCACCACGTCCCCCGACGTGCGCCTCACCCCTCTCGGCCGCACCGCCCCTCTACCTTTGTGTGCATGACATGTGGGCCACCTTAAATGCGGCGAGCATCAAGTTTCTACCACAGCCACACGCGATTCCCACGACGCCGCACGAACCCATGACACCACACGTCCCCCAACCTGCGGCTCACCCCTCTTGGCCCCACTACCCCTTTAAATTTGAATTTGAAACTTATAAAACGAAAAGATTCAAAACAAATAAACTGGGAGAGAGGGAGTATATCGTAGGATGTGTCCCATACAAAACAAGTCCCCTGGTTTGTCACCGCGAAGATGCGGTTAGAAAGGAGCACAGCGTCTTCATACTCGTACGACAACAAATCGGCCGCAGACAGCATGGTCCACCTTTGACCGCCATGTGCAAGGTTCGTGCTATCTTATTCAATCTCACCGTGGTTCTATCGTACCAATTCATGCGGTGGCCTGTTGCATGGCTGATCCCAATGTTGGACAAAGGTTCTACGGGAACAGTGTCACCGTTGTAAATGTTGTGCAAATTGATGTTGGTACCCTCCCGTACATATGCAAGCCAATCTCCACTCGCACCGATCCTAACCTGTGAAATATTGGGCAGGGGGAGAATTAGGAAATGGACACGGAAGTAGTCTTTAGAATGCATTTACTACATGATCAAACTCATCTTACCTGCTCATCGGAGGAAATCCGAGTGCCCCTCAACGTCGGCATCTCAAGGGGCGTCAACTTGCAACTACGGCCACACCGCGCTGGAGAGACCCCCAAGGAAACATCCTCGTGCGTTCCATGGAACATCAAGATGCATTTGTATGAGTAGTTTATCTTGTGAGAGAAAAGGATGAACGAGGGAAGACACTACTACTACCAATGTGCTGGCCCGTGCGTTGCAATGGATCCAAAGTAGTAGAATAATACTTGTTCACGTGCTTGAAATATAAACACTCTAGTTTTGATATATATGTGTCGGCAGACATGACAGCTTGTCCATGGAAGTTGAACCACGGCGACCATCACGTTTCCTGTTTCTACCACTGCCACACCCACACGCGATTCCCACGATGCCGCTCCAACCCTACCTGTAAGCACGACATCCCCCGACGTGAACATGGATCCTCTGACGTGGCTATCACTGCCTTACCCTGCCTTTCCTTCGCTGACTGGTGGGACCCACACTTGCGGTTCCCACATGTTAGTGATAGAATGGTAGGATTGTTCACGTCAAGGGATCATCATCCCCCCGACGTGCGCCTCATCCCTCTTGGCCCCACCGCTCCTCTGCCTTTGGGTGCATGACATGCGGGCCAGCTGAACTGCGGGGACCATCAACTTTCTACCACAGCCACACCTGATTGGACGCGGTTTGCCTGCTCCGCTGCTGTGCTCCGATCCGTACTCCCGCACCATCGAATTTTCATCCAGCGGCTGTGACACATTTCGTCTCGGGCATCAATCCTCAGCTGGAATACTTCTGTACTATAGGTAGTACCCGCCGGTGTGGCCATCTACGCCTCGTAACGCCCCGACGCCCAGCTGTGGCACCCTCGCCATGGCCACGCCACCACCGGCCGGTTCATCTCGAACGAGTGAGTCACGAACCACACCACCACCATGAGAATGACATGTGGGCCAGCCGCATTTAAGGTCCACATGTCATTGACTCATAGGCCGGGCACTAAGCCACTGAAGTTCGGTCCCGTGGGCCCCGAGAGGGAAATGTAACTCCTGCGGCAGGCCTTGTGGTGCTCCCGCAGTACGAGCTCATGCCAAAGCCGGAATTTGTTTATTACTACTACCAACTACTAGTAAGGTACACGTGCATTGCACGCATGAGATTCTGGTGGTTTGTGCGTTATGCTTCTACATGTGGAGTCTTCTAGATTCTACATGTGGCAAAATCTGGTGGAATGTAGATGATATCCAATGGCCAGTAGTCCTCGGATTTGCCATCTTTGTACCGTCGGATTGGCTTCATCCAACGACCAACTTTCAAAGTTATTCACACACTATATAGGGGGTATAGATATAGATGTGTCGGCCCGTTGCAATGGATCCAAAGTATATCTGTTTAGTGGAGTGCACTCTAAACACATTATCTATTTATTTTTCTCTAACCTTTCGTAGCCATGCAACCAAGCCACATAAGTTTCATGGGTGCCTCCCACATCATATTATTCATACTACGTTGACTGAAAAAAGATAAATCACCCAAAACAAGATCTTCCCATTTTTTGTTCCTACGATGCTGTGTCGTGCACGTACCTACTAGTTGTATAGTGGTTGTACTAGTTGTATATTACAAACTTGGTACTAGTAGGAGTAGAGTAGTACGGAATGCTCCTATTCTATCAACGAACCCCATCTGACATCAAATTTCTTGGCTTCCGTGCTACAGCTAGATCTTCCCCTCGTTTCTGTTTTCCAACCCGGCGGCGAGCAGGGTGCGGTTTGCCAATAGTCGGTTTGCTCAACGGCGGTCCCACATGAAAGTGAAAATGCTAGGCAACACGCCTTCCCTAAGCTATGTGTTGTGCCGGATGGGCCGTGGAGTACACTCGATTCCCAGGCGTGTGGGGGGGGGGGAGTGCGACGCGAATGCGGCAGGCCTTTTCCTTTTACTAGCAATGTGCCCGTGCATTGGACGGATCCAAAGTAGTAGAATAGTAGTACTTGTTCACAAACTTGAAAGAAATCACTCTTGTTTTGATATACTCCTAATATATTACTCCCTCCGTTCCTAAATATTTGTCTTTTTAGATATTTCAAATGGACTATCACATACGGATTATATAGACATATTTTGAAGTGTAGATTCACTCATTTTGCTCCGTATGTAGTCACTTATTGAAATCTCTAGAAAGAGAAATATTTAGGAATGGAGGGAGTACTTTTCACTCAAAATATATTTCTCAGGCTATTTTGATGAGGTGAGGGAGGGATGTGGTTGCTTTCAAGATAATAAGGGGTTTTCTGCAAATTGGAGCAGAGAAGTGGGCTATTGTTGCAAAAATGCCACAACTTACCTCACAACCGTTAGATGCAGATCTAATGGTCAGAAACAACGGATGGCAGACACACCACCATCACCAACTGAGTCTTTTATAGGAGTAGGAGTAGAGAAACATGTATAAATTGTAACATTTTGGTTCTGCTCCTTGGCACGATCGATAGATAGAAATAACGATTGGAAACGCTAGGGCGGGGCTATTTCCACCAGATAAGTAGGGTATGTAGTAGCTAGGTTGGCACATCATCGGTTTGGTCACACGCGGTCCCACATGTTCTACTGTTTCTAGCAAGATGCCCGCGCGTTGCACGAAGTTGATGGAAAAGGTAAGCACAACTTATAAATTGACGGATGGAGTACTAGTTACAGTGATGCATATAATTAAGCAAAGGGATCGCACATGTCGGTATTGACTGGAAACGAGAATGCAACAGCACAATAAGAATTAAGGCCACGATGATGATGCAATCGCAGTGGTGGTTACAGAAGGCAAGAAGAAAGATGCATCCATCAACGTACGACCTCCTCCTCCTCAACTTAGTGCGCCGGGAAATCGACCGGTGGCTAAGGAGCGGCGGCTTTTGTGGCGAGGTCGAGGTGCTTCTCAGCAAAGGCATCCAAGGCTTGGAGCCGGTTGAGGAAGGCCAACGTCGTAGCATCCTCACTGGCCTTGTAGATACCTATGTACACGATTTGCTCGTACACGTGGATGTGTAGGTTGATGAATTCTTGCAGGGCGAGGCGCCTCGGGGCGAGCGCGACCTCTAGGTGGACATTCTTCATGGCGTCAGCGAGCAGTCGCAGGGCCACCAGTGCTTGAAAGAGGTTCCGGCCATGGAGGCCGATTAGGGTGGCAGGCAATGAGGAGCCCGGGCGCGCGGGCTCGAGGAGTACGGCGATGTCGTCCGCGAGCTTCTTGAGGACGGTGAACTTGTTGGTGGTGGCAACGATCATCTGGTCCAACTGAGAGTCATAGTTGGCGTCGACGGCGGCCATCCACCAGCGGGTCTCCAACACCGTCTGGAGATGATCCTCGGCGCCATGCCGAAGGCCGACATAGTGGACCATCTGGCACAGCCGCTGGCCGCTCGCGCGCATCACCGCCATGGGTCTGGAGTGAGCTCTTTTGCGCTTAGTGTAGGTGCTTAGGAAAATGCTTAGGTGCGTACGTAGATGCATTGGAATGGAGGGGCACCTTTATATGAGGGCAAACTGCGTTGCATTCACATCGTGCAACCTCTTTTCCCGGTCCTCCTCCCATTACTTCCCTCATGCATTAATTGAAGGAGGATGCATTGGCCGTTCAACATTTCAGGAACCGCTACTCCCTCCCTCGCCTGCATAAAAGCCGTATCGGGAACTGCGCCGCCCGCTGTCAATTCGAATAGTACTGCACCGCCCGCTACACACCCGGCTGAACATGCCTCCTCGCCTCCATCAAACCCCTCCGTTAAACCCGCGTGCAAACCGAGATACCTACTCCGGCCACACGTCCATTCATGAGCGGGCCGGAATTAAACGCAACACCGGCCGAGCTCCTCCAGTCCGCCCTCAGTTTAAACGAGGCCAGACGCCGGCCAAGCTCCTACCGTCCGCCCTCTATTTACACGAGGCTAGACAGACATCGGGCAAGAATCGCACCCCTCCGCCGCTCCCCCATCTCCTCCTTCATCATTTTCTCCACTCTTCCGATGGCTTCCGAGGAGCCGTTCTCCGGCATATTACCCGGCTGGGTGGCCCGCCGAGCCGTCCAGATACGGGCGAGGCTGCTCGGTGCTTCACCAACCTCGCTTGGCCCGACGGAGCCAATTGCCGCCCCAAGCAGGCGCGTGGTTGAGCAACTCGCCGCTCTAGTTCAGCTCGATGAGGAGTGGCGAGTTGCTCCACGCCGGCACGGCGGCAAGCACACTGGTACGCGCGTCCTCGCTGCCGCATCATAACGCGCCTCCCGTGCCTGCGGCAGCGCCATGCAGGCATAGATAGAAGCCGGGTGCGTGGAGAGCGACGAGTCGGTGGCCAGCTTCTCCGTGTCTGCCGCCATCATTGAGGAGAATTAGAACACGGGAGGCCGCCGCCACTTCGGTCCAATGAAGGCCACCGCCGAGGCGATGACTGCGCATTCAGGTGGTTTCTTTGCTTCTTTGTCTCTTCCGAGGACCTTCATCGACCCCGCAAAGTGTCTGCCGGACATGAGGAAGACAAAGGGATCCGCGGGTGGCCATTTAGATTATGTACTCCCTCTCCAGCTGGCGGGAATCTTTTTCTAAGAATGGATAAATTGTATGTATCTATAACTAAAATAAGTCTAGGTACATCCATTTCTAGGACAAGTGTTTCCGGACGGAGGGAGTATTAATTATACCAAGAGAGCCGGATTGGCACCGCTTAGTTCATGTAAATGTAATGAAATCCATCATGTTTATATGAAGATCCGACTTTTTTATACGAAATCCTTCATGCTTATATGAAATCAGTCCGTGTTTGCACGAATTTCATCTGGTTGGTTAGAGTTGTGAAAATGTATGTCGTTGGCGTTTGATGTCATCCTCCGCGGAAGGAAGC
The DNA here is from genome assembly GCF_018294505.1 of Triticum aestivum. Lineage (NCBI taxonomy): Eukaryota > Viridiplantae > Streptophyta > Magnoliopsida > Poales > Poaceae > Triticum > Triticum aestivum. The sequence continues at coordinate 132,841,753 of NC_057814.1, read as the reverse complement.
GGGAGGAAATTTGCCGGCTGCCGTTGGAGATGCTCTTATGCTGGAAATAATACAGTGACATCCAATCCATTTGAGTTAATTGCGTGTATGATTGTCCCTCTATAAAAAGTTAATTGCATGTACAATGTACACGTGACTTGCAGGGTGGCTACAGCTTCGTACAGAAAGTTAAAAAGAAACAAGTCCATCCTTAATCTTGTATTCTAAGTACTCTGTGGGTTCCACTGTCAGTACAATAGCGAAAGAAGTATATATTAAATATGTAATATATAATATAAAAATCTAAAGTTAAAGACAGAATTCAAACTCATGTCATCGCATTGCGAGCATTCGGCGCTAACCAGTCCAGCACATTTTTGTTGTAGACCATGCTGGAGATATATCTCCATGTCTACTATTATTCTGCATCCGTTCCTAAATATTTGTCTTTTTCAGATTTCAAATCGACTACCACATACGGATGTGTCAGATGTGGGGTTCCGGCAAACCCTTAAGGTTCGATCACTCGGGTGCGCGCGAAGTCTTTCCCTTCTACCGATCTACGCCCTAGCTCGTAAAGATCTCGCGGACGAACTCGACGAACTCGCAACACAGAAAGACACGAGGTTTATACTGGTTCGAGCCACCGTTGTGGTGTAATACCCTACTCCAGTGTGGTGGTGGTGGATTGCCTCTCGGGCTGATGATGAATAGTACAAAGGAAGAACAGCCCCCTGAGGTTGAGGTGTTCTTGTGCTGGTCGAACTTGTGCGGGTGAGGATTCGATGTCCCTACTACTGTGGTGGCTAGACCTATTTATAGGGGCCCTGGTCCTCTTCCCAAATATCGAGCGGGAAGGGAGCCAACAACGGCGGGCAAATTTGAAGGGGGACAGCTAGTACAAGCTATCCTGACAAAAGCGGTCTTCGCCTGCGAAAAGCTCTGGTGGTGACGCCGTCTTGGGCTCCATGATGACCTCCGTCTTGCCGTCCTCCTGGTCTTGGTCTCATTGCACCAATATAGCAACCTTTGCCTGATGCCTCGGTACTCTTCGCCTGCGCTGGCCTCCTTAGCACCAAAGGGGAAATAAGGACGTTGCGCGCGCTGGCGCCCGCCTGGTGTCGTTCGTCATGGCTCACGTCACGAGGGCCTCGTGACGTTTTGCCCCGCCTTGATATCTCCGCTCCTCGTGAGCCTGCCTGGCTAGGCTACTCCAGAGGAGGTCTTGCGTCATCCGCCTCGCGAGGGTCTTGGTTGCCTTGTTGATGAAGATGGGATGTACGGCCTGCTGCTTAGCCATGCTGTGGGCCGCAGGCAGGCAAGTCTGGGGACCCCCATTCCCAGAACGCTGACAGTAGCCCCCGGGCCCAAGGTGTGCTCGGGCTTGGCTTTGCGGCGAAGCCAAGGGTCAAGTTCGGAGCGCCGCGGGCCCCAAAAGCATGCGGCCTTGGTCGACGCATGGCGGTTCATTGGACGTGGGCGTCTCCGCTTCCCCATGCTGCCTCGGCAACTGCTTGACCTGACAAAAGGCTGGCGCGGGCAGTTCTTGCCTTCATTGCTTCTTCCTTGCCTTGCTCCAGATCCCCTTTCTTTCTCCTCGCCACCGCTACCTCTAGATCCACTCCAATCTCATCCTGCACCCGCAATCCATGGCGCCGCGCAAAGTCAAGACTTCCTCGGCGCCGGCTTGGTATGAGCCAGCCCTTGAGGCGCCCACCGTCATGGAAAAAAGTATCGCCTCCGTGCGCCTGCTGACGGCGGACGAGAGCAATGAGTGGGGGAAGACAGAGCTTCGGCTCACTTCCGACGAGCCGGAGCCTGAAGGGAGCACCTTCTTCCCTTTCTTCTCGAGCAGGGTCGCCGTTGGGTTGGTCCCCACTTTCTCTGATTTCTTTTATGAAGTCCTCGACCACTACGGTCTGCAGGCGTTGCATCTCCATCCCAACTCTGTCCATCTTCGCCTACTACTGTGAGGCGTACCTGGGCGTGATGCCATCCGTGGCGTTGCTTCACCATTTCTTCTTCCTTCGTGCCGGCGAGGGTCACATCTCTGGATGCGCTAACTTCGTCGCATGCGGCAAGGCTAACTCGATCTCGAGTACCGAGAAGAGGGCTGACAACATCCGATCCAAATGGGTCATGATGGATGCCCAGCATGCCGATCCGCGCCTAGCGTTGCCGACGGAGGTGCCCCGGCAGGGCAAGGGGTGGCCCAAGGCGGAGCTTGTCGATGAGCGGGCATCATTAGTGTTGGGGCAGATGATGACCGACCTGAAGCAGGGCAATGCGAGGGCGGCCAAGATAACGAGGGCGATGCTCCTGAGGGAGTTCTTGATGCTGCGGGTTGCCCCACTCCAGGCACGCGCGCGCCCCCTCTAGGAGCTTGGCGAAGAGGAGAACAAGACACACCTGAGGCCAGGGGAACTGCCTGGCGATGAATTGGACGCCGTCCTGCGCCTCATAGTCGGGGACAACCAGGAGTACCCGCCTAGCGCCTTCCTTCCCCTGTTCCAACACAGGGACCAGGAGGAATGCGTCGCCTCTAGGCCGACTTTTGATGTGCGTGGGCTGGTGCCGCCGGAGCTTCCGGAAGCTCCTATGGCACAAAACCCGGTGGAGGTGTCTTCTGGCGAGTCCCGCGGAGAGGGGGAAGAGGAGGTGGACTCGGAGAAGACTCTAGAAGAGGTGGGGGAGACTTCCCCTCTAAGCAAGGCCAAGATTCTCCGCGCCCTGCCTGATGATGCCGAGGCCGACGCCCACCAAGGGGAGAGGGATCAACCCCTCATCCCAACGAAGGGTAGGTCGTCGCTGGTGGCCCGCGGTGCTGCCTCCACCCTGACACCTCCTAGGGCTGGACCCGGCTCTGCTTCCGCACAGCCTGGCACCGCTAGTGTCCGAACGCGTGCGCCTCAGGTCTCGAAGTTGTCAGGCTCGAGGCTTCTCAAGCGGTCAGTGGAATACGTCGCAGTGGATCGGTAAGTGTCTTAAGCTTTGCCTTGTCCTTGCTTGTACTCGTCGTTTCCTGATACTCGCCCTTGGTTGACCAGGCCGACATCTTCGGCGAAGAAGAGGAAGGAAGACGCAGCGGCCGTGCCTCCCGCGGAGAAAGGAGGCAACAGCGCTCGCATCTCCCCAGCCCAATCGTCCTCGCGAGGCCAAGAGGAGCATCGTCGCATGGAATCAGCCCCCATGGCCCCGCTGGCCCCAGAGGTGCCGGCGCTTGGTGCGGTTGACGAGATCCCAGCTGCTCCGGGTTCCGCGGTCTCCCAAGCCCTGGTAACGATGTCGCTTCCTCCTACTGCTGCACCTCCACTCCCTGGTCCTTCTGCTCCTGCTGCTGTCTTGGAGCGCGCCCTTTCGGAGATGACCCAGTTGCAGGCGGATCTCCTGAGTGCGGACCCATGCCTGGTGGCCGGGCGTCTGGAGTTGGCCTCTGGCTGGCTTCACTCTGACCTGGCGGTTCGCGCGGCGCTGGGCCAGGCTGCTGCGGCTTCCGAGAAGGAGAAGCAAGGAGCCACCAGCACTGCAGCCGATCGTGAGGCGGCGCTGAAAGACGCCAAGGCCGCCCGTGACCGCTGCCAAGAGCTGGAGGGTGAGTTGCAGAGCCTGCGCGACAAGCACGCCGAACATGTACGATGCTGCCAAGCGAAGGAGGTGGAGATGAAGGCCCGGGAGGAAGCCGTCAAGAACCATGATGCTAAGCTGGCAGAGCTGGGGAAGAAGCAGGCTGCCGAGCGCACCCGGTTGGAAGAGTTGGAGCGGAAGATGGGGACGAGGGAGGCCGATCTTGATGCCAAGGCGCGAGTCCTGGCCGAAGACCGCGTGGCCTTCGCCGATCTCGAGAAGAGATCTCGCAAGGCGCTGAAGACGCTCTACGAGCACGGCCTGGAGAAGCCACTGGACACCGACGAGGACGGCCCCGCCCAGCTGCTTCCTCTCGTGGTGAAGGCGCTTGAGGAGTTCATTGACGGTCTTGGTCCCATGGCGGAGGCAGAAGCTCGCGTCCTATCTTCAGCCGCGCTGACTCGCGTCTTTAGCCACCTGCACCTTCGCGACCCCAACGCTTGCCTTGACGAGCTGCTGGAGCCTGTAGCTGAAGCTCAATACGAGGAGGCTACCGCAGCCGTGCGAGATCAGGTGGGGGCCTTGCTGAGGAAGTTCCGCGGCTTTGTCTCCGCTCCCCTGTCCGTCAATGTCGTCGACCTTGCAGCTGGTGGTGAAGGTAAAGACAAGATTGCTCACGAGGGAGCACCTTCCGCGGGCGGCGGCGACATCTAGAGGTGACACGCGCCCATTCTTCCTGTTCCGTTCCTGCGACATGTATCAGGCCTCGTGGAGGCGTTTAGACTTTTCATTTGGTATTGTGAGGACAATATGCTTGTAATATTTGCTTCGAGATTTTTTGATTTCCTTCCTATTTGCTTTGCGTTCTGCGTCGGCAGAGCCCGGCCCCGCGCATACCTCAACCGCCATTGGGCCGACCGGAGACCAGGATGGACCAAGGAGTGAGGGGCTACGTGACCAGTTAGGATCCTGAGTCGCGATGCTCAGGAGTCCCCCTTGACGCGCAAACAACATATAGGGAGAGTTCGTGGGGATAGATTAATGTTCTACGTCGGCAGAGCCAGGCCCCGCGCATACCTCAACCGCCATTGGGCCGACGGGAGACCAGGACGGACCAATGAGTGAGGGGCTACGTGACCAGTTAGGCTCCTGAGTCCCGATGCTCAGGAGTCCCCCTTGACATGCAAACAGTTTCCATATCTGCCCTCGCTGAGGCCTCGGGAGGGGCACGCGACGCCCAGGTCTGGGGACCTGGTTGGGTGGCGTGCGCTTGGGCGTGACCCGAGCGCAGCCCCCGTGCCTAGCCCCCTCGCGCGGCTCTCCCGGGGGGAGGCGTTGCGGTGAGGCTGCACGCTGAGCTCTGGGCTCCCTGAGGTTGGTACGACCGTGGGGCCGCCCTCAGTTGTTTATCACCAGCGCGGAGCATAGTGCTTCCGCTTGTGCATGGGCATAGCCGCTCCTCGGCAGTGTCGATAGCCAGCGCGGAGCATGGTGCTTCCACTTGGGCGTGGGATGGGGGGCCCCCTCCGGGAGGAGCCCTGTGGCGTGTACAGCCCCGCCTTGACACGTGGCTTGCACGGTAGGGCTGCGAGGTGTATCTGGGCACTTGTGAGCCAGCGCGGGACTCACAAGGCCCTACCTCAAGGTGGGTTGCGCCTGGTCTTGAGTCTTGATGACTGTGTGTTCCTACAAGGCGGTTAGATGCAAGTACTCTACGTCCTCAGGTCCCGGCCCTCGAGCGAGCTCAGCCGCCACTGGTATGCCAGGTCGCGATGCCGTGGTCAAGGCCAGGGGGTGAGGGTTGGAGAGCCAGAAAGAGCTCCTGAGTCTCGATGCTCAGGAGCCCCCTTTTAACGCGCAAGCAGATTGCATAGGATGAACAGGCCCGCGGCGGGCGGCAATCGAGCGGATGATAGCCGTTGGCAGGTTAAGCATGGAGAGCAGATCAACTTGGATAAATGCAGGAAGGTACATGCCACTGGGTCCGGCCCGAGCGGCTTGGGGATGATGCAGCCCGAGGGGCGCCCCCAGCAAGGTAAGCTAAAGATATAAGCAAAAGGGATACATGCCACAGGGACGGACCCATGTGGCCTGGGAATAATGCAGCCCGAGGGGCGCTCCCAGCTAAACGAGCTTGGAAGATGTCACCTGGTTCTGTAGATGAAGTAGAGTTGGTGCAGCTGAAGGCGTGCACTGAAGAAATGACTCCTCGTGAGCCACCGGGACCCTGAGCCTCGGGAGGCTCTGGGGGCTCGAGAGGTTCCCTAAAGACCGTCTCCATCTCCTCCAGGACGGCGTGGTACCTGGCCTCCTGAGCCGCCAGGACTCGCCGCATGTTGTGCTGATAGGCCAACGCAACGCCCGGCAAGCCGAAGGGCATGCGAACGTAGCTATGTGGTGGACCTTCGCAGCGGCCGACATGCGATGGCCAGAAGCGCTCCTGAGACGCGGCCCTGTTGAGCCCGGGGATGTCGATGAAAACACGCAGCCCAGCATCCTCACCGGGATGCAGAGCTGCGCCTCGTGAGCGGCGGTCTCCGCGCATGGCCCTTCCATCTTGCAGTTCCTGAGTGGTATTGGTGATGAACTACTAGGTGGTGGGCACTCCTTGCTATGTGCTCTCCTGAGGGACACGTGCCGCGAAGCACGCCTCTAAGTGGTGCCCAAGCGCCTCCCTTGTGATGTTGGCAAGGTCTGAGGCCCTCCAGAAGAGAGCCCCCGAGCCCTGCCTGAGGAGGGCACCGGGCGCGCCTTCCTATGCGATGGAGGGAGGCGCCCCTGGAGCGGGCGCTGATCCTGACGAGGCTCCTGCCGCGACGCTATCCTCCTGAGGTCCTGCACGGCGCGGCTTCTTCTTCTTTGGAATGGCCTCCGGAGGGCCTTCACTTCTGCTATCGGGGTCGACGATTGCTGCAGCTTGAAAGGCGCGCTCGAGGGAGCACACCGCATCCCTCTCTTCACAAGGGACCGTGATGATTCCTCCACTTCCTGGCATCTTGAGAACGTTGTAGCCGTGACGAGTGACTGCCATGAACTTGGCCAGGGCTGGATACCCGAGGATGGCATTTTATGGCAGGCGGATGTGCGCGACGTCGAAGTCGATGAGCTCGGTGCGGTAGTTCTTGCGCTCCCCGAAGGTGACAGGCAGGCGGACTTGCCCTATCGGTGTAGTGGAACCGTCGGTCACTCCTGAGAAAGGCTTGGTGGGCTCGAGCTGCTCATATGGCACTTGGAGGTTGTCGAACGTGTCGACGGATAGGACGTTGAGCCCTGCGCCACCGTCGATGAGGGTCTTGGTGACCTGCACATTGCTGATGACTGGGCAACACAGCATTGGGAGGGCGCCAGCGGTGGCTGCGCACTTGAGCTGATCCGCCGAGTTGAAAGTGATGGTGCATTGGGACCACCTGAGCGGGCGCGTGGCTTCGAGCTTGGGGAGCACCGCGTTCACCTCGCGAGCGAACTATTTGAAGATGCGCTGAGAGGCTGGGGCCTGGGCACCGCCCAAGATGCAGGCGATCGCACGCGGCTCCTGGAAGCCCCCAGCCCCCTCGTCCTGGTGGTGATCGTCGTTCCTCCTTGGTGGCGGCAGCGGAGGAAGACTGGTGTTGCCTTGGGGGTGATCCTCATGAGGCGGGTCCCTCCAGGTGCCCTCGCAAGGTTGGTCCTGCCAGCGGTCCTCATGAGGCCGGTCGCGCCACTCCTGGCGCGGGCCACGGTCGTCCCAGCGTCCGCCTCCACGTCCTCCTCCGCGGCCGTAGCCCCAGTCGTTGCGCTCGGGGCGTCGACCGTAGTGTCCTTCCCGTATGGCTCTGAGCTCTTGACAGTCGCTGGTGTTGTGGGTGTTCTGGTTGTGGAAGGCGCAGAACGGTCGGCCGTTCTTGTATGACTCGGGCTGATCTCTGCCCCGCTTGGTGTCGGGCTCCGCTGCGAGCACGACCGCCTCCTTGCGCTTCACTTCCTTGATCTTGGCCTTCTTCTCCTCCGTTCCTGCGGCTGGCAGCTCAAGGAGAGAAAGGCACCCCTCCTCGGCTCTTGCGCACTTGGTCGCCAGGTTGAACAACTCCTGAAAGGTGCAGAGCTTCTCGTGGATGGCGAGCTCTTCCTTCATCTTGACGTCACGGACGCCGTCGAAAAACGCGGAGATGATGGCCTCGTCCGTGACCTTGGGGATCTTGAGGCGGGCGTTGTTGAAGCGCTGGATGTACTTCTGGAGGGTTGGAAATATGCCCTAGAGGCAATAATAAATAAGTTATTATTATATTTCCTTGTTCATGATAATTGTTTATTATCCATGCTAGAATTGTATTGATAGGAAACTCGGATACATGTGTGGATACATAGACAACACCATGTCCCTAGTAAGCCTCTAGTTGACTAGCTCGTTGATCAATAGATGGTTACGGTTTCCTGACCATGGACATTGGATGTCGTTGATAACGGGATCACATCATTAGGAGAATGATGTGATGGACAAGACCCAATCCTAAGCCTAGCACAAGATCGTGTAGTTCGTTTGCTCAGAGCTTTTCTAATGTCAAGTATCATTTCCTTAGACCATGAGATTGTGCAACTCCCGGATACCGTAGGAATGCTTTGGGTGTACCAAACGTCACAACGTAACTGGGTGGCTATAAAGATGCACTACAGGTATCTCCGAAAGTGTCTGTTGGGTTGGCACGAATCGAGACTGGGATTTGTCACTCCGTGTAAACGGAGAGGTATCTCTGGGCCCACTCGGTAGGACATCATCATAATGTGCACAATGTGACCAAGGAGTTGATCACAGGATGATGTGAGTTACGGAACGAGTAAAGAGACTTGTCGGTAACGAGATTGAACAAGGTATAGGGATACTGACGATCGAATCTCGGGCAAGTAACATATCGATAGACAAAGGGAATTGCATACGGGATTGATTGAATACCCGACATCGTGGTTCATCCGATGAGATCATCGTGGAACATGTGGGAGCCAACATGGGTATCCAGATCCCGCTGTTGGTTATTGACCGGAGAACGTCTCGGTCATGTCTGCATGGTTCCCGAACCCGTAGGGTCTACACACTTAAGGTTCGATGATGCTAGGGTTATAGGGAAAGTATATACGTGGTTACCGAATGTTGTTCGGAGTCCCGGATGAGATCCCGGACGTCACGAGGAGTTCCGGAATGGTCCGGAGGTAAAGATCTATATATGGGAAGTCCTGTTTTGGTCACCGGAAAAGTTTCGGGTGATATCGGTAATGTACCGGGACCACCGGGAGGGTCCCGGGGGTCCACCAAGTGGGGCCACCAGCCCGAGAAGGCTGCGTGGGCCAAGTGTGGGAGGGGACCAGCCCCAGGTGGGCTGGTGCGCCCCCCCCCACCAAGGCCCAAGGCGCATGGGAGAGTGGGAGGGGGCAAACCCTAGGTCCAGATGGGCCTTAAGGCCCACCCTAGTGGCGCCCCCCCCCCCTCTCCTCCCCTTGGCCGCCCCCCCTAGATGGGATCTAGGGCTGGCCGCCAGCCCTTGGGGTGGAAACCCTAGAGGGGGCGCAGCCCCCTCCCCCCCCCCTATATATAGTTGAGGTTTGGGGCTGCCCAAGACACGAGAACGTCTCTCTTTCGGCGCAGCCCTACCCTTCTCCCTCCTCCTCCTCTCCCGCGGTGCTCGGCGAAGCCCTGCGGGATTGCCACGCTCCTCCATCACCACCACGCCGTCGTGCTGCTGCTGGACGGAGTCTTCCTCAACCTCTCCCTCTCTCCTTGCTGGATCAAGGCGTGGGAGACGTCACCGGGCTGCACGTGTGTTGAACGCGGAGGCACCGTTCTTCGGTGCTCAGATCGGAATCAACCGCGATCTGAATCGCTACGAGTACGACTCCCTCATCCATGTTCTTGCAACGCTTCCGCATCGTGATCTACAAGGGTATGTAGATCCACTCCCCTTCCCCTCGTTGCTAGAGTACTCCATAGATTGATCTTGGTGATGCGTAGAAAATTTTGAATTTCTGCTACGTTCCCCAACAGTGGCATCATGAGCTAGGTCTATGCGTAGTTTCTATGCACGAGTAGAACACAAAGTAGTTGTGGGCGTCGATGTTGTCAATTTACTTGCCGTTACTAGTCTTATCTTGTTTCGGCGGCATTGTGGGATGAAGCGGCCCGGACCGACCTTACACGTACGCTTACGTGAGACAGGTTCCACCGACTGACATGCACTAGTTGCATAAGGTGGCTGTCTGTCTCTCCCACTTTAGTTGGAAAGGATTCGATGAAAAGGGTCCTTATGAAGGGTAAATAGAAATTGGCATATCACGTTGTGGTTTTACGTAGGTAAGAAACGTTCTTGCTAGAAACCTATACAAGCCACGTAAAAACTTGCAACAACAATTAGAGGACGTCTAACTTGTTTTTGCAGCATGTGCTATGTGATGTGGTATGGCCAGAAGATGTGATGAATGATATATGTGATGTATGAGATTGATCATATTCTTGTAATAGGAATCACGACTTGCATGTCGATGAGTATGACAACCGGCGGGAGCCATAGGAGTTGTCTTTATTTTTTGTATGACCTGCGTGTCATTGAATAACGCCATGTAAATTACTTTACTTTATTGCTAAGTGCGTTAGCCATAGAAGTAGAAGTAATCGTTGGCGCGACAACTTCATGAAGACACAATGATGGAGATCATGATGATGGAGATCATGGTGTCATGCCGGTGACAAAGATGATCATGGTGCCCTGAAGATGGAGATCAAACGAGAAAAATGATATTGGCCATATCATGTCACTATTTGATTGCATGTGATGTTTATCATGTTTACATCTTATTTGCTTAGAACGACGGTAGCATAAATAAGATGATCCCTCACTAAAATTTCAAGAGACGTGTTCCCCCTAACTGTGCACCGTTGCGAAGGTTCGTTGTTTCGAAGCACCACGTGATGATCGGGTGTGATAGATTCTAACGTTCAAATACAACGGGTGTTGACGAGCCTAGCATGTACAGACATGGCCTCGGAACACATGCAAAACACTTAGGTTGACTTGACGAGCCTAGCATGTACAGACATGGCCTCGGAACACAATAGACCGAAAGGTCGAACATGAGTCGTATAGTAGATACGATCAACATGGAGATGTTCACCGATGATGACTAGTCCGTCTCACGTGATGATCGGACACGGCCTAGTTTGACTCGGATCATGTATCACTTAGATGACTAGAGGGATGTCTATCTGAGTGGGAGTTCATTCATTAATCAGATGAACTTAATTATCATGAAGATAGTCAAAAGATCTTTGCAAATTATGTCATACGCTTTAGTTCTACTATTTAAGATACGTTCCTAGAGAAAATTTAGTTGAAAGTTGGTAGTAGCAATTATGCGGACTGGGTCCGTAAACTGAGGATTGTCCTCATTGCTGCACAGAAGGCTTATGTCCTTAATGCACCGCTCGGTGTGCTGAACCTCAGCGTCGTCTGTAGATGTTGCGAAACATCTGACATACACGTTTTGATGACTACGTGATAGTTCTAATGGTTTAGAATTGTGGCACCAAAGACGTTTTTGAAACGTCGCAGAACATATGAGATGTTCCGAAGACTGAAATTGGGATTTCAGACTAGTGCCCACGTCAAGAGGTATGAGACCTCTGACAAATTTCTTAAGCCTGCAAACTAAGGGAGAAAAGTTTAATCGTTGAGCATGTGCTCACTTTGTCTGAGTACCACAATCGCTTGAATCGAGTGGGAGTTAATCTCCCAGATGAGATAGTGATGGTTCTCCATAGTCACTGCCACCAAGCTAGTAGAGCTTCGTGATGAACTATAACATATCAGGGATAGTTACGATGATCCTTGAGCTATTCGCGATGTTTGACACCGCGAAAGTAGAAATCAAGAAGGAGCATCAATTGTTGATGGTTAGTAAAACCACTAGTTTCTAGAAGGGCAAGGGCAAAAGGGATACTTCATGAAACAGCAAATCGTTTGCTGCTCTAGTGAAGAATCCCAAGGTTGAACCCAAACCCGAGACTAAGTGCTTCTGTAATGAGGTGAACGGTCACTGAAGCAGTACTACCCCAGATACTTGGTAGATGAGAAGGCAGGCAAGGCCGACAGAAGTATATTGGATATACATTATATGAATGTGTACTTTACTAGTACTCCTAGCAGCACCAGGGTATTAGATACCGGTTCGGTTGCTAAGTGTTAGTAACTCGAAATAAAAGCTGCGGAATAAATGGAGACTAGCTAAAGGTGAGATGACGATATGTGTTGGAAGTGTTTCCAAGGTTGATGTGATCAAGCATCGCATGCTCCCTCTACCATCGAGATTGGTGTTAAACCTAAATAATTGTTATTTGGTGTTTCGTTGAGCATAAACATGATTGGATTATGTTTATCGCAATACGGTTATTCATTTAAGGAGAATAATGGTTACTCTGTTTATTTGAATAATACCTTCAATGGTCTTGCACCTAAAATGAATGGTTCATTGAATCTCGATCGTAGTGATACACATGTTCATGCCAAAAGATATAAGATAGTAATGATAGTACCACATACTTGTGGCACTGCTATTTGAGTCATATTGGTATAGAACGCATGAAGAAGCTCCATGTAGATGGATCTTTGGACTCAGTCGTTTTTGAAAAGATTGAGACATGCGTACCATGTCTATTGGTATATATGCATGAAGAAAATCCATGCAGATGGATCGTTTGGACTCACTTGATTTTGAATCACTTGAGACATGCAAATCATACCACATGGGCAAGATGACTGAAAGGCCTCGTTTTCAGTAAGATGGAACAAGAAGAGCAACTTATTGGAAGTAATACATTTTGATGTATGCAGTCCAATGAGTGCTGAGGCATGCAGTGGATATCGTTATGTTCTTACTTCACAGATGATTTGAGTAGATGCTGAGTGTATTTACTTGAAGAAACACAAGTCTGAATTATTGAAAGGTTCAAGTAATTTCAGAGTGAAGTTGAAGATCGTCGTGACAAGAGGATAAAATGTCTGTGATATGATCATAGAGATGAGTATCTGAGTTACGAGTTTGGCACACAATTAATACATTGTGGAAAGTGTTTCACAATTAATACCGCCTGGAACACCATAGTGTGATGGTGTGTCCGAACATCATAACTGCACCCTATTGGATATGGTGCATACCATGATGTCTCTTATCGAATTACCACTATCGTTTATGGGTTAGGCATTAGAGACAACCGCATTCACTTTAAAAGGGGCACCACGCAATTCCGTTGAGACGACACCGTTTAGAGAAACCTAAGTTGTCGTTTCTTAAAAGTTTGGGGTTGCGATGCTTATGTGAAAAAGTTTCAGGCTGATAAGCTCGAACCTAAAGCGGATAAATGCATATTCATAGAAAACCCAAAACAGTTGGGTATACCTCCTATTTCAGATCTGGAAGTAAAAGTAATTGCCTCTAGAAACGAGTCCTTTCTCGAGGAAAAGTTTCTCTCGAAAGAATTGAGTGGGAGGATGGTGGAGACTTGATAAGGTTATTGAACCGTCACTTCAACTAGTGTGTAGCAGGGCACAGGAAGTTGTTCCTGTGGCACCTACACCAATTGAAGTGGAAGCTTATGATGGTGATCATGATCAAGTCACTACCAAACCTCGTAGGACGACGAGGATGCGTGCTACTTCAGAGTGGTACGTGATCCTGTCTGAGATATCATGTTGTTGGACAACAATGAACCTACGAGCTATGGAGAAGCGATGGTGGGCCCATATTCCGACAAATGGTTAGAAGCCATGAAATCCGAGATAAATGGATCTTTAAGAAGAAGACGGACGTGGACGGTAATGTTTCCGTCTATGAAGCTCGACTTGTGCCAAAGAGTATTTTCACAAGTTCAAGGAGTTGACTACGATGAGATTTTCTCATCCGTAGCGATGCTTAGGTCCGTCGGAATCATGTTAGCATTAGCTGCATTTATGAAATCTGGCAGATGGATGTCAAAACAAGTTTCCTTACCAGTTTTCGTAAGGAAAGGTTGTATGTGATACAATCAGAAAGGTTTTGTCGATCCTAAGGATGCTAAAAGGTATGCTAGCTCCAGCGATCCTTCCATGGACTAGAGCAAGCATCTCGGAGTCGGAATATAAGCTTTGATGGAGCGATCAAAGTTTTTTGGTTTATACAAAGTTTGTTAGAAACTTGTATTCACAATAAAGTGAGTGGGAGCGCTGCAACATTTCTGATAAGTATATGTGAATGACATATTGTTGATCCGAAATGATGTAAAATTTCTGGAAAGCATAAAGGGTTGTTTGAAAGGAGTTTTTCAAAGGAAGACCTGGATAAAAGCTGCTTACATATTGGGCATCAAGATCTATAGAGATAGATCAAGACGCCCGATGATACTTTCAAAGAACGCACACCTTGACATGATTTTGGAAGAGTTCAAAATAGATCAGCAAAGAAGGAGTTCTTGGCTGTGTTACAAAGTGTGAGTATTGAGTAAGACTCAAGACCTGACCACAGCAGAAGAGAGAGAAATGACGAAGGTCGTCCCCTATGCTTCAGACGTAGGCTCTACAGTATGCTATGCTGTGTACCGCACATGAAGTGTGCCTTGCCATGAGTTGGTCAAGGGGTACAATAGTGATCTGGGAATGGATCACATGACAGCGGTCGAACTTATCCTTAGTATCTAGTGGACTAAGGAATTTTCTCGATTATGGAGGTGAAAAGGAGTTCGTCGTAAAGGGTTACGTCGATGCGAACTTTGGCACTAATCCGGATGACTCTGAGTAGTAAACCGGATTCGTATAGTAGAGCAATTATTTGAAATGGCTCCAAATAGCGCGTGGTAGCATCCACAAGATGACATAAATATTCGTAAAGCACACACGGATCTGAAAGGTTCAGACCCGTTGACTAATAACCTCTCTCACAAGCATAACATGATCAAACCAGAACTCACTGAGTGTTAATCACATAGTGATGTGAACTAGATTGTTGGCTCTAGTAAACTCTTTCGATGTTGGTCACATGGTGATGTGACCTATGAGTGTTAATCACATGGTGATGTGGACTAGATTATTGACCCTAGTGCAAGTGGGAGACTGTTGGAAATATGCCCTAGAGGCAATAATAAATAAGTTATTATTATATTTCCTTGGTCATGATAATCGTTTATTATCCATGCTAGAATTGTATTGATAGGAAACTCAGATACATGTGTGGATACATAGACAACACCATGTCCCTAGTAAGCCTCTAGTTGACTAGATCGTTGATCAATAGATGGTTACGGTTTCCTAACCATGGACATTGGATGTCGTTGATAACGGGATCACATCATTAGGAGAATGATGTGATGGACAAGACCCAATCCTAAGCCTAGCACAAGATCGTGTAGTTCGTTTGCTTAGAGCTTTTCTAATGTCAAGTATCATTTCCTTAGACCATGAGATTGTGCAACTCCCGGATACCGTAGGAATGCTTTGGGTGTACCAAACGTCACAACATAACTGGGTGGCTATAAAGATGCACTACAGGTATCTCCGAAAGTGTCTGTTGGGTTGGCACGAATCGAGACTGGGATTTGTCACTCCGTGTAAACGGAGATGTATCTCTGGGCCCACTCGGTAGGACATCATCATAATGTGCACAATGTGACCAAGGAGTTGATCACGGGATGATGTGAGTTACGGAACGAGTAAAGAGACTTGCTGGTAACGAGATTGAACAAGGTATAGGGATACTGACGATTGAATCTCGGGCAAGTAACATATCGATAGACAAAGGGAATTGCATACGGGATTGATTGAATCCCCGACATCGTGGTTCATCCGATGAGATCATCGTGGAACAAGTGGGAGCCAACATGGGTATCCAGATCCCGCTGTTGGTTATTGACCGGAGAACGTCTCGGTCATGTCTGCATGGTTCCCGAACCCGTAGGGTCTACACACTTAAGGTTCGATGACGCTAGGGTTATAGGGAAAGTATATACGTGGTTACCGAATGTTGTTCGGAGTCCCGGATGAGATCCCGGACGTCACGAGGAGTTCCGGAATGGTCCGGAGGTAAAGATTTATATATGGGAAGTCCTGTTTTGGTCACCGGAAAAGTTTCGGCTGATATCGGTAATGTACCGGGACCACCGGGAGGGTCCCGGGGGTCCACCAAGTGGGGCCACCAGCCCCAAAAGGCTGTGTGGGCCAAGTGTGGGAGGGGACCAGCCCCAGGTGGGCTGGTGCGCCCCCCACCAAGGCCCAAGGCGCATGGGAGAGTGGGAGGGGGCAAACCTAGGTCCAGATGGGCCTTAAGGCCCACCCTAGTGGCGCCCCCTCTCCTCCCCTTGGCCGCCCCGCTAGATGGGATCTAGGGCTGGCCGCCAGCCCTTGGGGTGGAAACCCTAGAGGGGGCGCAGCCCCCTCCCCCCTATATATAGTTGAGGTTTGGGGCTGCCCAAGACACGAGAATGTCTCTCTTTCGGCGTAGCCCTACCCTTCTCCCTCCTCGTCCTCTCCCGCGGTGCTCGGCGAAGCCCTGCGGGATTGCCACGCTCCTCCACCACCACCACGCCGTCGTGCTGCTGCTGGACGGAGTCTTCCTCAACCTCTCCCTCTCTCCTTGCTGGATCAAGGCGTGGGAGACGTCACCGGGCTGCACGTGTGTTGAACGCGGAGGCACCGTTCCTCGGTGCTCAGATCGGAATCAACCGCGATCTGAATTGCTACGAGTACGACTCCCTCATCCGCGTTCTTGCAACGCTTCTGCATCGCGATCTACAAGGGTATGTAGATCCACTCCCCTTCCCCTCGTTGCTAGAGTACTCCATAGATTGATCTTTATGATGCGTAGAAAATTTTGAATTTCTGCTACGTTCCCCAACACGGCGCCAGAGGGAGGAGCAGCCAGGGAGATTTGCCCCTACCCGCCGGCCATGTAGCCTAGCTGGACAGAGCATCGTCGAGGACCGGACCAGTGGCGACGACTTGTTGGAGGAACCCTAGTGTTGCAGGCAGGGGATCGAGGTAGAGGGAAAGGGGAGAGGAGATGCAAGCGGGCAGGGCAATGAACGCTTGCGTGTTTGTTTTTACTTGAGGGTGAGGTGTGACGCGGGCGTCACCAGTTGCATTTTGAGTGTAATATAGGGAGACAACAGAGTCATTTCACTATTCCCCTTCCCTTCAATTTTTAGTGAGGTTCTACCCGAAACACCCCCCTCCAAAGCGAAATTAGTTAATCCCAAGCCCATAACTCAAAAATGACTTCTTTACATCTTTTATGGCTTATTTTGACAATAAGCTCTGAAAAGGCGGAATAGAACTGGCCCTTAACCTGCAATTCAATTGTGCGTGCAATGATGAATCACTCCTGCCTGCTATAGTGTACATTTAGGCATCACCATACATGGCATAACCTAATACATGTGCATTCCATTGTAGAATCTAGAATATGCAATGTTTATGTTAGTTCATACGTTGCACATGATGTTTAAATGCCCCTTAAATCTGGTCAGTCAAGTGATGGTCTTTAAGCCTCCTTCTTTGCTTCTTTTCTTGATATGTAAGATTTGCTCACACATTTGTTCAATTGCTTGTTTGCATCAGCCAGCCATACTAGGACTGTTTGCTTTGATTACTTGCTGTTCTTGACCTGACACTCTAACAGAGCTTGTCAACGATTTAAACACTAAGGGCTGCTGTAGTGGGGTCTTTTCTAACTCATAGGTGACATAAAGGTTTGGATGTACACTAAAGTAGGCTCTCCAAGAGTACCTGGAGATCCAGTTCGAAGGTATGCCTAGTTTTTACATAGTGCAGACATAGTAAATGCTCATTTCATTGTGTGCAAGTGCAAGAGATGCGGCATGTTTCATTATGTGGTGTTGTTTTGTTATAATCTCATCCTTTTGTGTTCAGACTGGAAAGTATGCATATTTATCTTCCAAGGAGACGAGTAACTAGTTTGTGTCACCTTGCCGAGGGGGTGCAATGAAGATAAGATTGAGGATTTCCAAGTACAAGATGTTAGGAAGGAGCCTTGCAAGAGAAGTAGGAGCTGCGCTGAGCCTCTTCAACCTGTTAAGGTAAGTCACTGTATCCAACTCAACAGTTCAATTCGTTGTTTGTTTCAGGCATAGTTAATTTGCTCTTTTCAATTGCTTTATTTGTCCTCAGTTAATGAGATGCCCAAAGAATGATGCCTGATGTTGGGTACTTGTATATATAACTATTAGCTAACATAATTAAAGGCCTTACCATTTAATTACTCTGCCGAAGTGTGCCTGAAGCTTTGAAGTCTATTAACCAAGTATTATTGCATGAGGCTCACAATCTAGTTTATACTAGGCTAATGCTTGCATAGTTTTGCTTATCGTAGTATGTTTGTATGAAACCTCTGTTGTTCATTATACTCCCTAAGACTTTAATTGAGCTACAGAATGGCCAACTGCTTGCTTACTTCTACGCAATGTGAAGTCTAAATTTGTAACTTGTCTGTGTTTTGGATTGGGCCCCAACATCATGCTCCTCTGGTGAGCTAAGAGAGATTTCTGTATGCAGGCTACACAGACTACCTTTTTTATAATTTTTAAAATATCACCTGCTTATGCTTCATGACGTGTAACATTATTGTTAGTCCTGTTTTGCCACGTACAAAATAGTCTGTCTTGCTCGCTTCACTGTTGTAACTATATTTTTGCCCTAGTCATGTGTACTTACAGAAACATTTCAGGATGAAGTGACATCAACACAAAGATCTGCGAGCAGTGCGGCATGGCCGTTACCGAATGATTATGGATTGGAATTGGAATGTGCTGATGTTCTTGAGCATCAACTAGAGGTGGCAAGACAACGTGTACATGATTTTGAACGTACAATCAACAAGTTGAGACTGGACATGCAGGTATTAGATGGAGGAGTCAAAAAATCAAACAAGACACTGAGGTAACAATGAAGGAATTGGAGATTTTGCAGACTGAAATTTGTGCTATCTAAATCCGGCCAATCCTATTTTCTGAAGAGATTATAGTTCAAATGGTAAGTTATGTTGATGCGCGTCCATGATGTATGAGCTGTATTTGCCCAGTGTATGTAATCTGCTGTTTGTGTATGCTTTATTATCACTGGTGCCGAACCATAATGCCCAGTGGGTATAATCGGTTGTAATTTCTTTATTGTATAGTGTAGAATCATTCTACGTTTCTATGCCTTAGTGTCTTTATTGTATAGTGTATGTTTTTTAGAGGTGATAGTATAGAGTAGGATAATTCTTTGAATATGCTATATCGTTCAAACGGGGGCCAACTCGCCCAAACATTGTAGTGACCATGGCCCTCCACAGGCCGTACGATTCATGGGCCATCTACGGGACGGACGATCCATGGCCTTCTATGGCCGTCGGATCCGTGGGCCTTCTATGGGCTGTCGGATCCGTGGGCCTTCTATCGGCTGTCGGATCCATGGGCCTTCTATGGGCCATCGGATCCATGGGCCTTCTATGGGCCGTCGGATCAATGGGCATTCTATGGGCCGTCGGGTCAATGGGCCTTATACGTCCCGTAGGATCCATGGGCCTTCTACGGGCCGTCTCATCTATGGGCCTTGTACGGGCCGTATAAGGGGCCGTAAACGGGCTAGAGTGGAAATCGTACGTTTTATGGGCTGACCATAACGGACCGTTAATAGGCCGTATGTGATGATGCTATGAAAATGGCCCAAATAATTAACGGGCCACGAACGGGCCGACTGTATCCACGGGCTGAATTTGGCCCACAAGCAGAAAAGGCCAGTAACGGGCAGTAAGTAACCGAATGCTGGAAATGAGGCCAAGAATAAATGGGCCCTCAGAAGGCCGAAAGGTAACACGGGCTGGAAACGACCCAATGGAATAATGGGGCGCTAATGGGTATAAAGCAATACACTGTTCATTACGGGCCGGTTTCACCATGGGCCATTTATGGGCCAATAGTTACAAAGGGACTCATATGGGCTGAAATACATCATGGGCCATACATGGGCCGGAAGTTAAAACGGGCTGGAATTATATTGGACGGCCCAGATGACGCTACTGAGCCTAATTCGGATAGGCCGTAAATGGGCCCTGGGTTAGCGGGCTATAAATGGGCTATATGCGAACGAACCGTTAACAGGTTATCGGATCCAAAACCGGACCCGATAGCTTAACGGCGTTCCGTTACGGTGGATGCCACGTGTCAGTCACCCATGACGAAAGCACTTCTGTGACGCGTGATTTATCGTCATGGAAGTGGACACTTCCGTGATGATAATTTTGGTAATGTCATGGAACACTTCTACGACAGCACAGGTATGACTATCTTGATTCTGTCATAAAATTGTCATGGATGTACATGCATGACAGAAAACGTGACCTACTGTGACAAACACGTATCATCACGGAAGTGTATTTTTTTGTAGTGCTCGCGAGGGACGCCCTCGCGAGAGAGGGTACAGGTCAAACAAAGAACCGAAGGCAGAAACAGAGGCAGAAGTCGATGGAACAAGATTGGCAAGTAACACCAGAAGGCAAATTTTGATTAAAGAGGGGCAAGCCAACTACAGAAAGCAAATGAAAAGCAGCGTCTGGCACCTAGTCTAGTCTTCTTTTCTTCTCACCAGCGCGGAGCTAAGTGCTGTTGGCGGCACTCCTGAGACTTCGGGGCGTGTACAGCCCCACTCATTATTACGTGAGAGTGTCACGAGCGGAGACCTTCACAGGCACTGGGCCTTCTTCACAGGCGCAGGGCCTTTCTTCATGGGTAGAACTTCCGGAGGTGCTGGATCTTCCAAGCGTTCTGGATGGGGATCCCATCATGCGTCTCCAGGCGCGCGGCGCCAGGCCTGGAGACATGGGCGACCCGAAACGGGCCCTCCCACATGGGCGAGAGCTTGTGCAGCCCTTCCCTGGAGAGCACCCGCCTCAGGACGAGATCACCCACCTCGAGCGTCCTGGAGCGGACGCTGCGGCAGTGGTACCACCGCAGCGCCTACTGGTATCTCGTAGCTCGGAGCGAGGCTTCACGGCGGCGTTCCTCCCCCAGCACGAGATCCATCCCCCGCATGGCGTCCTGCTGCGTTTCATCGAACGCCAGGACCCGCGCGGAGCGATGCCTGACCTCTTGTTGGAGAACTGCTTCTGCTCCGTAGACGAGGAAGAACGGTGTCTCGCCTGTCGGCTTGGTGGCGGTGGTACAGATGGACCACATCACGGACTGGAGCTCGTCGTGCCAGCCCCTGCCGCAGGTGAGGGAGTCCTGGACTAAGGGGTCCTCGGGCGTCCGGCCTATTAGCCATGGGCCAGACTGATGGGCTGTGAAGATATGAGGACCGAAGACTCTCAACGTATCTGAATGGGACTCTCCTTTGCGTGGAAGGCAAGCTTGGCGATTAAATATGAAGATTCATTTCTTTGTAACCGACTTTGTGTAACCCTAGATCCCTCCGGTGTCTATATAAACTGGAGGGTTAGGTCTATAGGACCGAATACTCATTACCATAGTCATACATGCTAGACTTCTAGGGTTTAGCCATTACGATCTCGTGGTAGATCAACTCTTCTAATACTCATATTCATCAAGATCAATCAAGCAGGAAGTAGGGTATTACCTCCATAGAGAGGACCCGAACCTGGGTAAACATTATGCCCCCTCTCCTATTACCATCGATCCTAGATGCACAGTTCGTGACCCCCTACCCGAGATCTGCCGGTTTTGACACTAACATTGGTGCTTTCATTGAGAGTTCCACTGTGCCGTCGTCAAGTGGTTTGATGGCCCCTTCGATCATCTACAATGACGCTGTCCAAGGAGAAGTCTTCCTCCCCAGACAGATCTTCGTATTCGGCAGCTTCGCACTGCGGGCCAACTCGCTTGGCCATCTGGAGCAGATCAAAAGCTACACCCCTGGCCATCAGGTCAGATTCGGGAGCTTGAATTACGTCGGGGACATCCGCGGAGACTTGATCTTCAACGGATTCGAGACCGCGCAGCCGCTCCCTGTCACCTCGATGAACATGACTTAAATCTATCATCGGACCACATCCAAGAGATAGCTCCTATAACTACTCTGGCCTTGATCCGGAGCAAATCGCGCCATCCGAGGATGGGAAGCTCAACCTCTCCACGGAGGCCACTGATTCCGCGGCGTTGGAGCCGCACACAGACTTAGCCTCATGTGATATCTGTGTCACCGGAACTCCGAACTCGTTTCCGGCTATGAGTTCCAAACCATGTGCGTCCGTGAACGCCGAGCTTGATCGGTTATCGATCTTCGAATTCGGCGCCGCAGACATCTTCCGACACTCGCCTCTCGGCAATGTGCTAAACTCATTAAAGGATCTGTCCTTGGCGGGAGACTCACAGCCGAATTATGTCTGGTTCGAACGGGAGGCCGATGATGGAGAATTTCGCTCCCCACCCACCACCCACTTCATAGCCACTGTCGATGACTTAACCGACACACTCGATTATGACTCCGAAGACATCGACGGTATGGACGACAATGCCAAAGAAGAGGAGGCCCAAGCCGCGCCATTCACCGGACAATGGACGACCACTTCCTCATATGACGTATACATGGTGGATACGCCAAAAGATAATAGCGGTGATGACAAGGAAAACCCAGTGGAGGATAGCCCCCCTAAGACACAACCAACGCACCAGCGTCAGCGGCGCCGCTCTAAACCACACCGCGGCAAAGACAGCAACACCGGCACAGGAGACGACAACACTCCGGACGGTGACGAAGACGTAGAAGACCATGATGAACAAACTGCCGAACAGGACAATCAGGAGGATGGGCAAGTCAGCCCTTGCGAACAGGCCATAAATGAAGACTCGGAGGATGGTAGTTATCATCCGCTCTCCGAGGAGGAGGTGAGCCTCGGCAACGAGGACTTTATCATGCCTGAGGAGCCCCTCGAGCAGGAGCGCTTTATGCGCCAGCTAATAGCCACTGCAAGGAGCCTGAAAAAGAAGAAGCAGCAGCTTCAATGTAACACCCCGGATGTAACTTTCCATATTTGTAACTCCAACTCTTGCCGTTTTCGGCTATGTGTTATGATATTCCCTTCGTGGTCGGGTTTTATTTTCGTTTTGCTTTTTGTTCATGTCATGCATCTCATATCATGTCATCATGTGCATCTCATTTGCATACGTGTTCGTCTCATGCGTCCAAGCATTTTCCCCGTTGTCTGTTTTGCAATCCGGCACTCCCACACGCACCGGCGCACCCCTCTTGTTTTCTTTTCGTGAGCGGGTGTTGAACATTCTCGGAATGGACCGAGTCTTGCCAAGTGGCCTTGGTATACCACCGGTAGACCACCTGTCAAGTTTCGTTCAATTTGGAGGTCGTTTGATGCTCCAACGGTTAACCGGGTAACCGCAAAGTCCTTTTGTGTGTTGCAGAAAAAACCCCTCCAAACAGCCCAAAACCCACCTAAGTCCCCTCCATGCTCTCGGTCGTTCGATCACGATCGTGTGGGCGAAAACCGCACTCCATTTGGAGTCTCCTAGCTCCCTCTGCCTATAAAACACCTCCCCCTCCGAAATTTTCGCAGATCAAACCCTAGTCTCTTCCACCCCGCGCCGCCGGACACGTTCAGTCCGGCCGGACAAAAGCCGCCGCCGCCCTCGCCCAACTGCGGCGCGCCACATGGTGCCCGTACGCCGCGCCGCCGCCGAGCCCGCGAG
>NC_057814.1:132808725-132818148 GCF_018294505.1 Triticum aestivum | reverse complement strand
GCGCACCCGGCGCCCCCCTCCCCGTCCGGCGCCTCCTACATCTCCCTCCTCTCCGACTCTGGTGCAGGTCTGGTGAACCACTGCCCCGCGAGCTCTCTCCGGCGAGCCGAGCTTCGGCAGCCTCGGCCCGATCCAGATCCAAACCGCAGGGTTGATTTTCTCCCCTCCCCCGATTTTCTCCAAGTCCTTATTTACTTACATTCTGTGGCATACTTCATTGCATCACATCTCATCGCGTACTGCTCTGTTTTGTGCGTGTAATATATCAAAATGTTCGTCTCGAGATGCTCTTCATTTTGTTCCATTATGCCATGTTCATTTGAGTCCATATTGATGCCCAAATCTCTGAGGCAAGAGTCCTATATGTTGTTAACTGCTGTTACTTATCAGAACTTGAGGATTTGTTATTTTTGTTGCATTTGATGTGTGCATTTTATGGGAATGAGCTCTACATGTGTTTTGATGTATGTCATGCCATCTTTACAGAGGTGTATGCCATGTGTTTTTGTAATCTATGTATTGAATATCACAAGCATGCAAACTAGGCTTCATGATGTTTCTGTTTTCAGGGACTTGGAATTTTGCAGTCTGTGACTGCTGTTATTTTGTTGCCAAGTATCCATGTGTCTACAGAGAGGTCCATGCCCCTTTTGGTGATGTGCAGTAAGGATGTTTTGTAGCTACAGCTGTGCTCTATCCATCCATGCCCCTTTTTGCAATTATGGAGTGACATAGCATGTCTTAAGATGGATCTACTTTTGCTATAAAATATTCCTGGCAGATTCTTAACATGATATCCAATTTTGCCAAGTTTGTCGTAGTTGTTTCATACATGATATGAACTTGCTCTTGCCATCGATAGTTTCATAAACATGCCATCTTGCTGTATGTATGCTTGTTTTGTCATGCACTGCTTTGTGGTGAGTGAATCAAGCTCACAAAGATGCCTTCATGATACTATTTCTGCCATGCTCTGTTTTCTACTAAGTCTGGAACCTGTTAACGAAACTTGCTATGTTTACATGAGTGCCATCATATCTTCTGGTCCTTTTTGGCTTATGGTCATTAAGGGACCTTTGTTTTATGCATTTAGTAGATTCATGCCATGCCTTGTTTTGACATGTTAACTTCCTGTAGCAAGTTGGTTGCTTGCTCTGAACATTGCTACCTGATGCTGTTTCAGGCATGTCCAGAAATTTCATTAAGTCTGTGAACCTGATATCTTTTGCACTTTTGCCATGCTTGCTTGAACCTGCTGTGGAGTGATCTAGCCGTAGCTCAGTGTTCATCTTTTGTCAAGCATCTCCTGTAGATTACTGTCATTTGCTTTGTTGCTATGTTGTGGTGCTGTAGCATAGTTACTTGATGTATTCTAAGTGCTATCATGCTGTTAATCACAGATTCATGTCATTCTTGTTTTGCTTGCCATTTGCAAACCGTGTATCCGTTTCCCGTGATCTTTATATCGATTTCGACCGAACTCATCTCATCTTTCCAGTGGAATGCTTGGTTTGCCAAGTTACTACCTTGTTCGTCATTTTTCCTCCGGAGCACGCATACGCATCGCATATCATATCCCGCATATCATGCATGTTTTGCATCATGTTGCTTGTGCATTTCCCATGATTTATTGTGGTTCCGTGCTTGTGTTCTTGTTTTGGGTAGAGCCGGGAGACGAGTTCGTGAACGAGGAACCTGTTGAGTACGCTTACGAGGATCAAGCTTTCGACAACTCTGAGAACCTTGCAGGCAAGATGACTATACCCTCGAAATCACTTCTATCTTTGCTTTGTCAGTTGTTCGTTCTATTGCCATGCTGCGCTACCTACCACTTGCAATATCATGCCTCCCATATTGCCATGTCAATCCTCTAACCACCCTTTCCTAGCAAACCGGTGTTTGGCTAAGTTACCGCTTTTGCTCAGCCCTTCTTATAGCGTTGCTAGTTGCAGGTGAAGTTGATGTTGGTTCCATGTTGGAACATGGATATTTTGGAATATCACAATATCTCTTATTTAATTAATGCATCTATATATTTGGTAAAGGGTGGAAGGCTCGGCCTTATGCCTGGTGTTTTGTTCCACTCTTGCCGCCCTAGTTTCCGTCATACCTGTATTATGTTCCTTGAGTTTGCATTCCGTACGCGGTTGGGTGATTTATGGGACCCCCTTGACAGTTCGCCTTGAATAAAACTCCTCCAGCAAGGCCCAACTTTGGTTTTACCATTTGCCACCTAAGCCTTTTTCCCTCGGGTTTTCGCGAGCCCGAGGGTCATCTTTATTTAAACCCCGGACCAGTGCTCCTTCGAGTGCTGGCCCAAACTGGGCGATGTCCGGCGCCCCCTGGGCAACCAGGGTCTATGCCAACCCAACGTTTTGCCCATCCGGTGTGCCCTCAGAACGAGATATGTGCAGCTCCTATCGGGATTTCTCGGCACATTCGGGTGGCTTTGCTGGTCTTGTTTTACCATTGTTGAAATGTCTTGTAAACCGGGATTCCGAGACTGATCGGGTCTTTCCGGGAAAAGGTTTATCCTTCGTTGACCGTGAGAGCTTATGATGGGCTAAGTTGGGACACCCCTACAGGGTATTATCTTTCGAAAGCCGTGCCCGCGGTTATGAGACAGATGGGAATTTGTTAATCCGGTTGTAGAGAACTTGACACTTGACTTAATTAAAATACATCAACCGTGTGTGTAGTCGTGCTGGTCTCTTCTCGGCGGAGTCCGGGAAGTGAACACGGTTTGAGTTATGCATGAACGTAAGTAGTTTCAGGATCACTTCTTGATCATTACTAGCTTCGCGACCGTTGCGTTGCTTCTCTTCTCGCTCTCACTTGCGTATGTTAGCCACCATATATGCTTAGTGCCTGCTGCAGCTCCACCTTATTACACCATCCTTTCCTATAAGCTTAAATAGTCTTGATCTCGCGGGTGTGAGATTCCTGAGTCCTCGTGACTCACAGATTCTAGCAAAACAGTTGCAGGTGCCGACGATACCAGTGCAGATGACGCAACCAAGCTCAAGTGGGAGTTCGACGAGGAACGTGGTCGTTACTATGTTTCTTTTCCTGATGATCAGTAGTGGAGTCCAGTTTGGACCATCGGGGATCTAGCATTTGGGGTTATCTTATTTTCATTTGGATTTGACCGTAGTCGGTCTATGTGTGGATTTTGGATGATGTATGAATTAATTTATGTATTGTGTGAAGTGGCGATTGTAAGCCAACTCTCGTTATCCCTTTCTTGTTCATTACATGGGATTGTGTGAAGATAACCCTTCTTGCGACAATACCACAATGCGGTTATGCCTCTAAGTCATGCCTCGACACGTGGGAGATATAGCCGCATCGTGGGCGTTACAAGTTGGTAATCAGAGCCATCCCCGACTTAGGAGCCCCCTGCTTGATCGAATCGCTGGCGTTGTTGAGTCTAGAAATAAATGTTTTGAGTCTTAGGATTATATATATCGGAGAGTAGGATTCTTTTACTCCTCGGTCCCTACGTCGCTCTGGTGAGGCCTCCTGATGTAGAAGTTTTGACTCTTCTCTCCTCAAATTTCACTAAAAAAAATTTGGATCACGCGGGTATCTTGGAATCGTTCCGATGGTTTTGTGACGAGAACATTGTTCTTGGTGCCTCCTGACATTTAGGGGTTGTGGCAGTGTCCTGGGGAGTTGAGCTCTGAGGTGTTGTCGTCACAATTTTATCGTTGCAGTTCTGGAATACATGAGTTTCGCCGACATCGAAAATCTCTTTTATGCAGTTGTTGGTGAGATCACCTCGACGCCACCCAGTACTGGGGCGGGAGTTCGGGAGTATTGCCATAACTCGTATAACGGATGCTTTTCGAAGGTTGAGGTACACGATTTCCGAAGGTTTCTTGGTTATGTGTTGACGGATGGATACAGCTAGATCTAGGGATTGCTAATTTGGGTGATATATTTTGTGTCCCCTGTATCCCCTACACCAGATTGCATAAACAGAAAGTTTCGGGAGTTTATAGGTGGGTTTCAAGTAGCTCTTAGCATTTCTTCCCGCAGATATTTGGTTTGTGATTGGGCAATCCTTACCACTTATTTGCTCCAGTCGTACCTTTTTATTTTATTCATCAATCTCTTATCAAGTGGCTTCTCACCTTAATGGAAGGGTGACGATTTACTATGGAATTCGTTCGTTCATCCTCGTTCGAATGTTTATTGTGAAGACTATATGTTGCAATTTCTATCCGTTGATTCAACTTGTCTATTTGTCTATCAAGATGCTAACGGATGTCACCCTCTTCAGGATGGCTCCGCCAACGCGTCAGAATCCAGAACGCAATGAAGGGACTCAGGCGAACCCTCCGCCACCACCTCCGCCTCCGGAGGCATGGCAAGCTATCATGGCAGCCACCAACGCCAATGCTCAGATGATTTTGCAACTCTTGCAAGAATGCACCCAAGGGCAAGGCAATCAAGGAAATCAAGGCCAAGGCAACAATCAGCCTCACTTCGCTACCCTCAACCAGTTTCTCGCAAATCAGCCGAAGTCTTTCAGCTGCTGTGCCGAGGCCACAGATGCCGATGATTGGCTCGTGGACATCAACAAGAATTTTGAATGTAGCAATGTCAGGCCTGAGGACTTTGTCAAGTTTGCTACTTTTCAACTCAAGGATCAAGCTGCCGAGTGGTATCAACAATACAAAGATTCCAGAGGAGGTCGTGTGATTGCCTGGGATGATTTCTGCCGAGACTTCAAAGCTCACCACATTCCACAAAGTGGTGTTGAGAGCAAGCGTGAGGAGTTCCGCAATCTCAAGCAAGGCAGCATGTCCGTGTATCAATACAATACTTAGTTTCAGAAACTCGCTCGCTTCGCTAAGCAAGACGTTCCTGATGAGAAGAGCATGATCTATCAATTCAGAGGTGGCCTCAGAGAAGATCTGCAATTACCTCTCGTGCTTTTTGAGCCGACCAAGTATGATCATTTCTACAACATGGCTCTGAAGCAAGAGGCTGCTCAGCTCAAGTGTGAGACTTCTAAGAAGAGAGTCAGGGACGCAGTTCAGTCTTCTTCTTCCTCACTAGTGGCTGCTAAGCAACAGAAGTTCTTGTTGCCTCCTCCTCCTCCGTTTCGTCAGCCTTACCAGCAGAAGAACAAAGGTGGCCATGGATCTTCCCACTCATCCAACCCTGGCTATCAGAACAAATCTCAGAATCAAGCTCCAAAGTCGAATGCTCCTTATCATCGTCCACTCTTAGAGGTGACTTGCAACAAGTGTCAGCAGAAAGGTCACTATGCTAACAAATGCTTCAACGAAAGGCGCCTTCTGCCTCCTCCTCCTGTGAGATCTTCCAGCAATGCAGTGGTCAAGCATAATCCCAAGTCTGCAAAGGTGAACAGGATGAATGCAGCTCAACCGGAGGAATCTACTGATGTGATAATGGGTAATCTCTCAGTTAATGATATTCCTGCAAAAGTTCTTTTTGATACTAGTGCATCTATTTCTTTCATATCAAGACCTTTTGCATCCATGAACAATTTGCATACTGTCGATCTGTCTAAGCCGATAGCGGTTTCCTCTCCGGGCTTGTTCATGAATACCAAAATGATGGCTCCGGATGTTTCTATCAAGATGGGCAACTATAAATTTTTATCTTCTCCAATGGTTATTGGTGACTCGGATATTGATCTAATTCTCGGGATGGACTGGCCTTCTAAGCACAAGGCTCAACTTGATTGTGCTGCCAGGGAAATTCAATTGACACACTCTTCTGAGGATGTCATTATCTATGCCGCTCGTGATGAAACCATTCGGTTACTTTCTCTCAATGAGAAGGGCGATTTGAATGCCATCTCTCAGATTCCAGTCGTTTGTGAGTACCAAGATGTCTTTCCAGAAGAGCTTCCGAGTATGTCTCCTCACCGGCCAGTTGAGTTCGTTATCGATCTTGAGCCTGGTACTGAACCCGTTTGCAAGCGTCCTTACAAGCTTGGACCCAAGGAGCTGAAAGAATTAAAGAAACAGCTCGATGAACAAGACCGTCTGGGTTTGATCAGACTGAGTTCATCTCCGTGGGGTTGTGGTGTTCTTTTTGTCCAGAAGAAGGATGGCACGGACCGACTTTGTGTCGACTATCGTCCATTGAACAAGAAGACAATCAAGAACAAGTATCTACTTCCCAACATCAATGAGCTATTCGAGTAACTCAAAGGTGCTAAAGTATTCTCCAAGCTTGACCTTCGTATGTGTTATCATCAGATTCGCATTTGTGAAGAAGATATTCCCAAGACAGCATTCAGAACAAGCTTTGGTTCTTATGAATATACTGTCATGTCTTTCGGCCTTGTCAATGCTCCTCCAACATTCTCTCGGATGATGAATTTCATCTTCAACCCGTATACCAATGAATTCGTCTTGGTGTATCTCGATGATATATCGGTCTTCTCCAAGAATAAGAAGGATCATGCCAAACATTTGCGATTGGTGCTCGACAAGATCAGAGAGTATCAATTTTATGCGAAGTTTTCCAAATGTGAGTTTTGGCTCGATGAAGTTCTTTACCTTGGTCATATCATCTCTGCCAAGGGCATCGCTGTTAATCCCGAGAAGGTGTCCGCAATTGTGAATTGGGAACCTCCTCAGAATGTCAAGCAGCTCCGCAGTTTTCTTGGTCTTGCAAGCTATTGCCGAAGATTCGTTGAGAATTTCTCTAAGATTGCAAAGCCTCTTTCCAACCTCCTCCAGAAGCATGTGAAGTATGTCTGGTCTCCTAAGTGTGACGTTGCTTTCAACACTCTCAAAGAGAAACTCGTCACAGCTCCTGTCTTAACTCCTCCTGACGAATCCAAACCATTCGAAGTTTTCTGTGATGATTCTCTTCAAGGTCTTGGTGCTGTGTTAATGCAAGAGAAGAAAGTTGTGGCCTATACCTCTCGTCAGTTGAAGCCCAACGAAAAGAACTGCCCCACTCACGATCTTGAGTTGGCGGCAGTTGTCCATGCATTAATAACATGGAGACATCTCTTGTTGGGAAGAAAAGTGGACATATTCACCGATCACAAGAGTCTCAAGTACATCTTCACCCAGCCCAACCTCAACCTCCGGCAAACTCGATGGGTCGAAATGATTCAAGAGTACAATCCGAGTATTGAGTATACTCCAGGCAAGGCCAATGTCATTGCAGATGCTTTGAGCAGGAAGGCTTATTGCAACAGCGTAATTCTCAAGCCATTCCAACCGGATCTTTGTGAAGGTTTCCGCAAGCTGAATCTCCAAGTTGTTCCTTAAGGCTTTCTTGCCAACCTCATAGTCTCTCCTACTTTGGAAGATCGAATTCGTGAGGCACAACTCCTGGATACCATGGTGAAGAAGGTGAAACGTGGTATCGACAAGGGTCTTTCCAAATACAAGTGCTATCGCATTGATGACAGAGACACTTTATTCTTCGAGGACCGGATTGTGGTTCCTAAAGGTGATCTAAGGAAAGTCATTATGAACGAGGCGCACAATTCTCTTCTTTCCATTCATCCTGGAAGTACGAAGATGTACCATGACCTCAAGCAGTCTTATTGGTGGACTCGAATGAAGCGAGAAATCGCCCAATTCGTGAACGAATGTGATGTCTGTCGAAGAGTGAAAGCAGAACACCAACGACCAGCTGGTCTCCTCCAACCTCTTGCTATCCCAGAATGGAAGTTTGATCATATCGAAATGGACTTCGTGACTGGATTTCCAAAGTCCAAGCGCGGAAATGATGCTATCTTCGTTGTCATCAACAAACTTTCTAAAGTGGCTCATTTCCTTCCAGTCAAAGAATCGATCACAGCAGCTCAGTTGGCAGAGCTATACACCTCCAGGATTGTCTCCTTGCACGGCATTCCACAATTGATATCTTCAGATCGTGGAAGCATCTTCACTTGTAAGTTCTGGGACTCCTTCCAGAAGGCCATGGGTACCAACATTCGCTTCAGCACAGCTTTCCATCCTCAAACTAGTGGCCAAGTCGAGCGAGCCAATCAAATTCTTGAAGATATGCTCAGGGCTTGTGTCATTTCCTTTGGCATGAAATGGGAAGATTGTCTTCCATATGCCGAATTCTCCTACAACAATAGTTTCCAAGCGAGTTCGGGCAAGGCCCCATTCGAGATTCTATATGGCAGAAAGTGCCGTACTCCTCTCAATTGGTCAGAGACTGGTGAACGCCAACTTCTTGGCAATGACTTAATCACAGAGGCTGAAGAAATGTGTAAATTCATCCGTGAAAATCTCAAAGCCGCGCAATTGCGCCAGAAGAGTTACTATGATAGTAAGCACCGTGATTTGGCTTTCGAGATCGGAGACCATGTCTACCTCCGCGTCTCTCCAATGAAAGGCACTCGTCGCTTCGGTATCAAAGGGAAGCTTGCCCCTAGATATGTGGGTCCTTCCAAGATCATTGGCAAAAGAGGCAACCTTGCCTATCAAATTGAGCTTCCCTCCAACTTCGTGAACGTGCACGATGTGTTCCACGTGTCACAGCTCCGCAAGTGCTTCAAGACTCTTGAGCGCACCATCAACTTCGAAGAGATTGACCTCCAAGAAGATCTGTCTTATCATGAGCACCCCGTTGCTATTCTTGAAGAAACTGATCGCAAGACTCGCAACAAGTCAATCAAATTCCTGAAAGTGAAGTGGTCGCACCATTCCGACCGAGAAGCCACCTGGGAACGCGAGGAGCATCTTCGTTCCGGATATCCAGAGTTCTTTCAGTCCTAGATCTCGGGACGAGATCATCTCGTAGTGGTGGAGTGTTGTAACACCCCAGATGTAAATTTCCATATTTGTAACTCCAACTCTTGCCATTTTCGGCTATGTGTTATGATATTCCCTTCATGGTCGGGTTTTTTTTTCGTTTTGCTTTTTGTTCATGTCATGCATCTCATATCATGTCATCATGTGCATCTCATTTGCATACGTGTTCGTCTCATGCGTCCGAGCATTTTCCCCGTTGTCCGTTTCGCAATCCGGCACTCCCACACGCGCCGGCGCACCCCTCTTGTTTTATTTTTGTGAGCGGGTGTTGAACGTTCTCGGAATGGACCGAGTCTTTCCAAGTGGCCTTGGTATACCACCGGTAGACCACCTGTCAAGTTTCATTCCATTTGGAGGTCATTTGATGCTCCAACGGTTAACCGGGTAACCGCAAAGTCCTTTTGTGTGTTGCAGCAAAACCCCCTCCAAACAGCCCAATACCCACCTAAGTCCCCTCCATGCTCTCGGTCGTTCGATCACGATCGTGTGGGCGAAAACCGCACTCCATTTGGAGTCTCCTAGCTCCCTCTACCTATAAAACACCTCCCCCTCCGAAATTTTCGCAGATCAAACCCTAGTCTCTTCCACCCTGCGCCGCCGGACACGTCCGGTCCGGCCGGACAAAAGCCGCCGCCGCCCTCGCCCAACT
>NC_057814.1:132741417-132808156 GCF_018294505.1 Triticum aestivum | reverse complement strand
GCACCCGGCGCCCCCCTCCCCGTCCGGCGCCTCCTACATCTCCCTCCTCTCCAACTATGGTGGAGGTCCGGTGAACCACTGCCCCGCGAGCTCTCTCCGGCGAGCCGAGCTTCGGCAGCCTCGACCCGATCCAGATCCAAACCGCTAGGATTGATTTTCTCCCCTCCCCCGATTTTCTCCAAGTCCTTATTTACTTACATTCTGTGGCATACTTCATTGCATCACATCTCATCGTGTACTGCTCCGTTTCGTGCGTGTAATATATCGAAATGTTCGTCTCGAGATGCTCTTCATTTTTTTCCATTATGCCATGTTCATTTGAGTCCATATTGATGCCCAAATCTCTGAGGCAAGAGTCCTATATGTTGTTAACTGCTGTTACTTATCAGAACTTGAGGATTTGTTATTTTTGTTGCATTTGATGTGTGCATCTTATGGGCACGAGCTCTACATGTGTTTTAATGTATGCCATGCCATGTTTACAGAGGTGTATGCCTTGTATTTTTTTGATCTAAGTGGTGACGATCACAAGCATGCAAACTAGGCTTCGTGATGTTTCTGTTTTCAGGGACTTAGAATTTTGCCAAGTCTGTGACTGCTGTTATTTTTTTGCCATGTATCCATGTGTTTACAGAGAGGTCCATGCCCCTTTTGGTGATGTTCAGTAAGGATGTTTTGTAGCTACAGCTGTGCTCTAGCTATCCATGCCCCTGTTTGCAATTATGGAGTGACATAGCATGTCTTAAGATGGATCTACTTTTGCTATAAAATATTCCTGGCAGATTCTTAACATGATATCCAATTTTGCCAAGTTTGTTGTAGTTGTTTCATACATGATATGAACTTGATCTTGCCATGGCTAGCTTCATAAACATGCCATCTCGCTGTAGGTATGCTTTTTTTGTCATGCATTGCTTTGTGGTGAGTGAATCAAGCTCACAAAGATGCCCTCATGATACTGTTTCTGCCATGCTCTGTTTTCTGCCAAGTCTGAAACCTGTTAACGAAACTTGCTATGTTTACATGAGTGCCATCATATCTTCTTGTCCTTTTTGGCTTATGGTCATTAAGGGACCTTTGTTCTATGCATTTAGTAGATTCATGCCATGCCTTGTTTTGATATTTTAAGTTCCTGTAGCAAGTTGGTTGCTTGCTCTGAACATTGCTACCTGATGCTGTTTCAGCCATGTCCAGTAATTTCACCAAGTCTGTGAACCTGATATCTTTTGCACTTTTGCCATGCTTGCTTGAACCTGCTGTGGTGTGATCTAGCCGTAGCTCAGTGTTCATCTTTTGTCAAGCATCTCCTTTATATTACTGTCATTTGCTTTGTTGCTATGTTGTGGTGCTGTAGCATAGTTACTTGATGTATTCTATGTGCTATCATGCTGTTAATCACAGATTCGTGTCATTCTTGTTTTGCTTGCCATTTGCAAACCGTGCATCCGTTTCCGGTGATCTTTATATCGATTTCGACCGAAATCATCTCCTCTTTCCAGTGGCATACTTGGTTTTCCAAGATACTGCCTTGTTTATCATTTTTCTCCGGAGCACGCATACGCATCGCATATCATATCCCGCATATCATGCATGTTTTGCATCATGTTGCTTGTGCATTTCCCGTGATTGATTGTGGTTCCGTGCTTGTGTTCTTGTTTTTGGTAGAGCCGGGAGACGAGTTCGTGAACGAGGAACCTGTTGAGTACGCTTACGAGAATCAAGCTTTCGACAACTCTGAGAACCTTGCAGGCAAGATGACCATACCCTCGAAATCACTTCTATCTTTGCTTTGCTAGTTGTTCGTTCTATTGCCATGCTGCGCTACCTACCACTTGCTATATCATGCCTCCCATATTGCCATGTCAAGCCTCTAACCACCCTTTCCTACCAAACCGTTGTTTGGCTAAGTTACCGCTTTTGCTCAGCCCTTCTTATAGCGTTGCTAGTTGCAGGTGAAGTTGAAGTTGGTTCCATGTTGGAACATGGATATTTTGGAATATCACAATATCTCTTATTTAATTAATGCATCTATATATTTGGTAAAGGGTGGAAGGCTCGGCCTTATTCCTGGTGTTTTGTTCCACTCTTGCCGCCCTAGTTTCCGTCATACCGGTATTATGTTCCTTGAGTTTGCGTTCCTTACGCG
This sequence comes from Triticum aestivum, assembly GCF_018294505.1. Taxonomy (NCBI): domain Eukaryota; kingdom Viridiplantae; phylum Streptophyta; class Magnoliopsida; order Poales; family Poaceae; genus Triticum; species Triticum aestivum. The sequence goes on along the minus strand of NC_057814.1, from coordinate 132,806,010 downwards.
GTTGGGTGATTTATGGGACCCCCTTGACAGTTCGCCTTGAATAAAACTTCTCCAGCAAGGCCCAACTTTGCTTTTACCATTTGCCACCTAAGCCTTTTTCCCTCGGGTTTTCGCGAGCCCGAGGGTCATCTTTATTTAAACCCCGGACCAGTGCTCCTTCGAGTGCTGGCCCAAACTGGGCGATGTCCGGCGCCCCCTGGGCAACCAGGGTCCATGCCAACCCGACGTCTTGCCGATCCCGTGTGCCCTGAGAACGAGATATGTGCAGCTCCTATCGGGATTTGTCGGCACATTCGGGTGGCTTTGCTGGTCTTGTTTTACCATTGTCGAAATGTCTTGTAAACCGGGATTCCGAGACTGATCGGGTCTTTCCGGGAGAAGGTTTATCCTTCGTTGACCGTGAGAGCTTATGATGGGCTAAGTTGGGACACCCCTGCAGGGTATTATCTTTCGAAAGCTGTGCCCGCGGTTATGAGGCAGATGGGAATTTGTTAATGTCCGGTTGTAGAGAACTTGACACTTGACTTAATTAAAATACATCAACCGTGTGTGTAGTCATGATGGTCTCTTCTCGGCGGAGTCCGGGAAGTGAACACGGTTTGAGTTATGCATGAACGTAAGTAGTTTCAGGATCACTTCTTGATCATTACTAGCTTCGCGACCATTGCGTTGCTTCTCTTCTCGCTCTCACTTGCGTATGTTAGCCACCATATATGCTTAGTGCCTGCTGTAGCTCCACCTTATTACACCATCCTTTCCTATAAGCTTAAATAGTCTTGATCTCGCGAGTGTGAGATTGCTGAGTCCTCGTGACTCACAGATTCTACCAAAACAGTTGCAGGTGCCAATGATGCCAGTACAGATGACGCAACCGAGCTCAAGTGGGAGTTCGACGAGGAACGTGGTCGTTACTATGTTTCTTTTCCTGATGATCAGTAGTGGAGTCAGTTGGGACGATCGGGGATCTAGCATTTGGGGTTATCTTATTTTCATTTGGATTTGACCGTAGTCGGTCTATGTGTGGATTTTGGATGATGTATGAATTAGTTTATGTATTGTGTGAAGTGGCGATTGTAAGCCAACTCTCATTATCCCTTTCTTGTTCATTACATGGGATTGTGTGAAGATAACCCTTCTTGCGACAATACCACAATGCGGTTATGCCTCTAAGTCGTGCCTCGACACGTGGGAGATATAGCCGCATTGTGGGCGTTACATTCAAGCTGATCAAGATCTGCTCAACGATAAATGGACTGATGTCCTGGCAGCCGAAGAATACGGCCTTAAGCGCCTAGCCAAAAGTTACCCGCAGCGTAAATTGCTACCTCAGTTTGATGATGAGGCGTTGGAGCCCATACGATCATTGCGCAATGCGGCTGACCGACCACCACGGGGTCGGGACAAAGCGGCAACTCAAGCCGAACACCAGCCTGCTCCACCTTACCGTAAGGATAGAGATAAAACAGCTCGGGGACATTCCTACGACCTTCGGCGAAAATTGGATAATAATGGAGGACATACAAGATCGATCTACGGATCGCGAGGACGTGCCTCGACACGCAACGACGGCTATCTATTCGGACGTGACAAACCTAGTCACGCCCGGGCCGAAAACCGCAGACGGACTCCATCGGATATACAGGTGCCGCACACCCTCTTTGCTTCACCAACAAAGTAATGGATCATGAATTCCCATAAAGGTTTAAACCCGTAAATATCGAATCATTTGATGGAACAACTGTTCCGCTGTATGGATCGAGGATTTTATCCTCCACATCCATATGGCCCACGGAGATGACCTCCACACCATCAAATACCTCCCACTAAAACTCAAAGGGCCAGCTCAGCACTGGTTAAACAGTTTGCCTGAAAATTCCATTGGCAGCTGGGAGGACTTGGAAGAAGCCTTCCTTGACAACTTCCAAGGCACATATGTCCGGCCACCAGATGCCGATGACTTAACTCACATAGTTCAACAGCCTGGGGAGTCAGCCAGGAAATTCTGGACTAGGTTCCTAACTAAAAAGAATTAGATAGTCGACTGTCCGGATGCCGAAGCCCTAGCGGCCTTTAAACATAGCATCCGTGACGAATGGCTCGCCCGCCACCTCGGCCAGAAAAAGCCGAAATCTATGGCGGCCCTCTCGGCACTCATGAACCACTTTTGTGCGGGTGAGGATAGCTGGCTGGCCCATAGTAAAAATACGGCCAGCAATGCAAGCCCCTCTGAGTCCAAAAACAGCAACGGCAAGCTCCGACGCAGTAGACACGAACGCCGAAGCAATGGCGACAATACCGATGACACTGCTGTCAATGCCGGATTCAGCGGCTCCAAGTCCGGTCAGTGGAAGAAGCTGTATAAAAGAAACAATCAGGGACCATCCAGCTTGGACTGCATACTCGACCGTCTGTGCCAAATCCATGGCACCCCAGACAAACCAGCCAACCACACCAACAGAGATTGCTGGGTTTTTAAACAAGCCGGCAAGTTAAAATGCCGAGAACAAGGAAAAGGGATCGCAAAGCGAGGACGATGACGAGGAGCCCCTGCAGCCAAACACAGAGGGACAGAAGAAATCCCCCCCCCCCAAGTTAAAACGGTGAACATGATATACGCCACCCATATCCCCAAGAAGGAGCGCAAGCGTGCACTTAGGGACGTCTACGCGATGGAGCCAGTCGCCCCAAAGTTCAACCCATGGTCCTCCTGTCCGATCACCTTCGATCGCAGGGATCACCTGACCAGTATCCGTCATGGCGGTTCAGCCGCACTGGTCCTCGACCCAATTATTGATGGATTCCATCTCACGCGAGTCCTCATGGATGGTGGCAGCAGCCTGAACCTGCTCTTTCAGGATACAGTGCGCAAAATGGGTATCGATCCCTCAAGGATCAAGCCCACAAAAACCACCTTTAAAGGTGTCATACCAGGTGTAGAGGCCTGTTGCACAGGCTCAATCACACTGGAAGTGGTCTTCGGATCCCCGGATAATTTCCGAAGCGAAGAGTTAATTTTCGATATCGTCCCTTTCCGCAGTGGTTATCACGCACTGTTTGGACGAACCGCATTCGTTAAATTCAATGCGGTGCCGCACTACGCCTACCCCAACCTCAAGATGCTGGGACCACGCGGTGTAATAACGGTCAACGGAAATACGGAGCGCTCCCTCCGTACCGAGGAACACACCGCGGCCCTTGCAGCAGAAGTACAAAGTAGCCTTTTTAGGCAGAACCTCAATTCGGTAGTAAAGCCCCCGGACACCATCAAGCGAGAGCGAACGACTCTGCGGCAGGACGGTCCAGCTCGTCCAGGGCTTGACTAGCAATCTGGCCTCCGTACCAGTCCCGATCAAGCGGTGACATTTGTGCCCCGCGTACATAACTACGCACTCAAAATACCATGGGCACGGACGGAGGCAAAGCTAGACCATGATCCATAATGCGGCGCAACCGCCCCTGGATCCGCGCACCTTCACTTTTTCTTTTTCATTTCAGGTTTTTCTCTTCTCGAGGCTTTTTCTGATAACCTGGTCATGAAACCGATCACGGGACGGATACACCAAGGAGGCAAGGAGCTTTGACATACAAGGGAATCCCCAGGTGGTCTCTGCTAACGATCGCTATACCTGTTTTACATATCCGCACGCAGGTCGCTCTTGGTCATGGCATGTTAAATAGCCTGTTGCTTATTGCACTATTTGTATCAATACCCCTTGACAAATTATAATGGAAATAGTTTGCGGCCCAAAATTTTAAGGCCCCGGCTTATTACCTTTGCTCTCTTCCTGTTTTCCTTTGTTTTCTGTTGATAATCTTATCACATAGCACCCGTACACTTTGGTACGTTTCATATTTGCCAGGGGCTTCATAGCGCCCCGCACTACGGCAACAAAGTCCGAACACTTTTACAGTATAGTTCGGCACCCCGAATTTAGCATTATATTCATTGGCTCTGAATCATGTCTTTGGTCAATAGTTGGGTTGCCCGGCTCCTGTGCTTACTACCTTACGTTCCGCTATATCGGCTAGGGTAGTCAAGGGAGAACTACTGTGATTGTGTCCCGGTTCATCCGGATGAGCACCTCAGTAGAGAAAGCCGAAAACTGACTGGCATGATGCGACGAGAGCTGGTCAGCTGTTCGGAGGTTTCAAATCGATAGAGGTTTTTTTCTGCATTATGCGAAGGGTCGGTACTTACCCAATCAGGTGTTTACAACACCCTAGTTTGGATGCTTGATAACCCACAGGTATAGGGGATCGCAACAGTTTTCGAGGGTAGAGTATCCAACCCAAATTTATTGATTCGACATAAGGGGAGCCAAAGAATATTCTCATGTATTAGCAGTTGAGTTGTCAATTCAACCACACCTGGATAACTTAATATCTGCAGCAAACTATTTAGTAGCAAAGTAATATGGAGGTAACGGTAACGGTAGAAAAAGTAATATTTTTAGGTTTTGTAGTGATTGTAACAGTAGCAACGAAAAAGTAAATAAGCGAAGAACAATATGTGAAAAGCTCGTAGGCATTGGATCAGTGATGGAGAATTATGCCGGATGCGGTTCATCATGTAACAATCATAACATAGGGTGACACGGAACTAGCTCCAATTCATAAATGTAATGTAGGCATCTATTCCGAATATAGTCATACGTGCTTATGGAAAAGAACTTGCATGACATCTTTTGTCCTACCCTCCCGTGGCAGCGGGGTCCTAGCGGAAACTAAGGGATATTAAGGCCTCCTTTTAATAGAGTACTGGACCAAAGCATTAACACATAGTGAATACATGAACTCCTCAAACTACGGTCATCACCGGGAGTGGTCCCGATTATTGTCACTTCGGGGTTGCCGGATCATAACACATAGTAGGTGACTATAGACTTGCAAGATAGGATCAAGAACTCACATATATTCATGAAAACATAATAGGTTCTATTGAGGATATAAACCTTAGAGTCACCCGCCAGGAGGGGCCGGGTTACTCATAATGGTCATCGTCTGAAGCCCGGCGCCAAGCTTGAAGATGGCGGGCCAAAGATGGGCTTAAGACCCGGATATGGCTTAAGGCCCGTAGTTACAACCGCCATTATGATAGAACTTGTAGTGTAAGGCAAGAATAGTTAAGAGACCGAGCCGGACACTCTTATGAGCCGGCCGGGACTCTGAGAGCTGCGGGGCGTCAACCTGTCTATATAAAGGGACGACCCGGCGGCGGCTTAGGAGAGAGAAAAGATCTCGTCGAGAGCCAGGCATAGCAGTTAAGCTCCCTGGTCATCGAAACCCTAATCAATACCACCCCAAACTGGACGTAGGCTTTTACCTTCATCGTAAGGGGCCGAACCAGTATAATCCTCGTGTTCCTTGTCCCGTTTAACCCCTTCAAGCTTCCTAGCTGCGATGGCTCCACGACTAAGTCCTAGCTCGAGGACATCTGCCGTGACAATTCCACGACAGTTGGCACCCACCGTGGGGCCAGCGCACGGTGGATTTGAGTTCTTGAAGGGCAGCTGCGAAGGGCTCAAGGGATACGCTATGGGCCGGATGACTAAGAGTCGTCGCGGCAAGCTCTACGTCGATGATGCAAACTGGGGCCCCGACGCCGGTTCAATTGAGTATGGGTACCGGGTCCCCTTCGGCGGAATTCATGTCTTCATTGGCAAGATTAGTGAGCCGGGCCCTGAGCCGGATCTCCGCGCCGATCTCATTGAGATGGCTCAGCGCGCACGACCAGCCCGGGCCCTACCTGCCTTGAAGCATGCTTTTGTGGGGTGTATCCATGAAGGACTCTCTGTAGGGTCTAGATCTAGTGATGAGACAGCCGTCGGCTCTGACGGCGAGTCGTCCACAGATGAGTCAAACTCGTTGTATCAACTTCAAGATGGCAGGCTCATGGGTGGTTCCGATGGTGACAGTATTCCGGACCCGTTTCAGCCGCCGAGCCGGGTTGGAATCTTCATGGCCGGTGCACAGCCTATTCAAAACCCTGCCACTGGGTCAGGAAACCCGGTGCCCTCGCCGGCTCAGGTGCTGATGGATCTCACGGACAAGATGACGGCCTTGTTAACCGCCACGGTTGACCCGGCGGATCAAGCTCAGCATGACGCAGAGGTGGCGCAGTTAAAGCTGGATCTAGTGAAAGCCAAGGAGGACCTGGCGGCGGAAGGGATCAGGATGGCTGCAGAGAGGGCGGCTCTCGACGCCCAGACTCAGTTGATTCATGCGCAGTCCTTCCGGCTCACGATGGATCAGAACGCGTCCAATGAGGTCATGAGGAGGAGGCATCAAAAGGCCCAATCTCGACTCCCTCCGGTCTACGATCCTCGAAACCTCTTCAACACGCCAGGTGCAGGGTCTAGTAACTCGCCAGGGATCATAGTGCCCGGGTCTGGAACCCCTGTTCAGCCACAAGTGATGGGGCCTCCCCGGGTGAACCCTGCCCCGCCTCAGTATGTGCCAATACCACCGGGTCATTATGCTAACCCACTAGAGAACATGGTCGCCGCAGCAGCGCGGCTGGCGGCTCTCCCAATTGACGGCGACTCTCCAACGGCTGTTGAAACCCGCCGGGTCAGAGAACTCCTTCAGACAGCGCTGGCGCAGCAAGAGGCATACTCGTACAGCCGGGACAGGATCCACTCAACCCCTCGTCCAGGCTGGAGCCCGAGTTATAGCAGGCACATGGTCTCAGCGACCGGCTCAAGTAATGTCTGACGCCATGACCCGCCCCCTGGCCATGGCCCGGCTCATAACGGAGCCTTTCATGCAGCAGACCAAGACAGAGCGCGGCAAGAGGCAGAGCAGGTGCCTTAGTTGACGGCTTACCAAACACCCCCGGCTTATCCGACGACTTCCGTCGACGTGGGTATCCCTACGAGGACTGGAGGTGTCCCCTGCTTAGTGCCGGCTCTCCGCAATGAATGTCTGCCCAAGGACTTCAAAGGACCTAGGAAAGTGCCTAATTACACGGCTGACTTGCAGCCCGGAGCCTGGATCGAGAGTTACGAGATGGCCATGGAATTGCTGGAGGTCAGTGAAGCAGCAATGGCCAAGTACTTCACCATGATGTTAGATGGGACTGCCCACACGTGGTTGAAAGGGCTACCACCGAACTCCATCAGGTCTTGGGCTGAGCTGGAATCCCGGTTCATCCAAAACTTCAAAGATACCTGTAGACAGTCTATGTCAATTGTGGATTTGACTAACTGTAAACAGCAGGAGGGTGAGTCTACGACACATTGGGTTCGCCGGGTCAAAGAGATCATACATTCGTCTGATAAGAGGGATGCCGGCTCTGCAGTCTTAATGTTGGAACAGAATTGTCGTTTCCTGCCCCTGAAGATGAAACTCGGGCGGCTAAAGTGCGACTGCAATGATATGGGTACGCTGATGGCGGCTCTCGTCAAGTACGCCGATTCTGGTAGTACCAAGGACCCCGCTTCAGATGATGAAAGGACAGGGAAGGGAAAGAAGAACGGCAATGGCAAGGGTCCTCAGCATAACCCGGGGAACCAAGGAGGTGGCAAGCGTAAGGCCGACGGCAGCCTAGAGTTCGTGGCCAACGCCAGCTCACAGGATAATAACCAGCGACGCAAGGGGAGGCCCCCTCCCCGAGCCGGCGGGTCAGGCCCGACGCTGGAGCAGCTGTTGAATGAGCCTTGTCCAAGGCACGGCTCTAGGGAGAAGCCAGCTACTCATTTATGGAAGGATTGCGCGATCATGAAGGCCTTTAAGAATTCCAACGCCTTTAATGGCAACAATGGCCCGGGCGGCGGCTCAGGCGCCGGCGGCTTTCATGGCCCGGGCGGCGGTTCAAATTCTAATTCTCAGAACGGTCAAGGGGGCTTTAATCAGCAGTCTGGCCAGGGTCATCAACAGCAGCAGGGGGGTTATCAGACCAATCCAAAGCAGCTTAACGGTGGACAGTATCATGTATTTACCACCAGTCTGTGTAAACGAGATCAGAAGCTTCATAAGAGGGCTGTGAATGCTGTTGAGCCGGCGGTTCCACGTTATTTAAGATGGTCTGAACAGCCTATCGTGTGGAGCAGGGAGGATCACCCTCCCCGGGTCGACAACCCGGGTCACTTGGCCTTGGTGGTGGCTCCTCAGGTGGGAGGATATAAGTTCACTAAGGTGCTCATGGATGGGGGCAGCAGCATCAACATCCTCTATTATGAGACTTTCCGTCGTATGGGGTTGATTGATAAGAACCTCAGCCAGTCAAACACTATTTTCCATGGTGTGGTGCCTGGTAAGTCGGCTTATCCAGTTGGCAAGATCGAGTTGGAAGTGGCCTTTGGAGACGAGTACAACTACAGGGTGGAAAAATTGACCTTTGAGGTGGTCAAGATAAGAAGTCCGTATCATGCCATATTTGGGCGGCCAGCTTACGCCAAGTTCATGGCTCGGCCGTGTTACGTGTATTTACAGCTCAAGATGCCGGGTCACAATGGGACCATTACGGTTCACGGCAGCCGGAAGGTGGCCTTGGAGTGTGAGGAAGGCGATGCAGCTTATGCAGAGTCTGTTTGTGCAACAGAGGAGTTGAAATTCTACAAGGACAATGTTGACCCAACAGATATGACCTCTCTGAAAAAGCCGACTACGGAGCATGAGCCGGCAATGAAATTTAAGTCGGCTGATGAGACTAAACTTGTTGATTTTGTTCCAGGTGATTCATCTCAGCAGTTTAGCATCAGTGCCAATCTGGATCCAAAATAGGAAAGCGCGCTCATCGAGTTCATCCGTGAGAATAGGGACATTTTTGCATGGAAACCTTCTGACATGCCAGGTGTACCTAGAGAACTCGCTGAGCACACTCTCAATGTTGATCCGAAGTTTAAGCCAGTCAGGCAATTCCTTCGGCGGTTTAATGAAGGGAGGCGGAAAGCCATTGGCGAAGAGGTGCCCGGCTCTTGGCGGCCGGGTTTATTGTTGAAGTCTTTCACCCAGAGTGGTTAGCTAACCCGGTGCTCGTGCTCAAGAAGAATGGCACCTGGCGGATGTGTGTGGACTACACGGACTTAAACAAGGCATGTCCGGCTGATCCTTTTGCTCTTCCCCGTATTGATCAAATCATTGATGCTACGGCGGGTTGCGAGCGCTTAAGTTTCTTGGATGCTTATTCTGGATACCATCAGATTAAAATGGCAGTTAAGGACCAGGAGAAGACGGTGTTCATCACTCCCTTTGGAGCCTTCTGCTATGTGTCTATGCCTTTTGGGCTCAAGAGTGCACAGGCGACTTATCAGCGTTGCGTGCAGAACTGTCTTCATAACCAGAATGGGCGCAATGTTCATGCTTATGTGGATGATATTGTGGTTAAGTCCAGGGAAGAGAAAACCTTGATAGATGATCTGAGGGAAACCTTTGATAATCTCCGGGTCTACAAGATGATGCTTAACCCGGCCAAGTGTGTTTTTGGTGTTCCTGCGGGCAAGCTCTTGGGTTTCTTGGTTTCTAACAGAGGTATTGAAGCTAACCCGGAGAAGATCAAGGCAATCACCTCTCTGGCTAAGCCGGCATGTATAAACGACGTCCAGCGCCTGGAGGGTCGTATCACTGCTTTAAGCTGGTTTATAAGCCGCTTGGGTGAGAAGGCCATTCCATTGTACCAGTTGATGAAGAAAACTGATAACTTTGTCTGGAATGATGCTGCTAATACTGCTTTTGAGGATTTGAAGAGACAGCTGGCTGAGCCCGCGGTCCTTGCTGCTCCGGTTGACAAGGAGCCTTTATTACTATATGTAGCTGCTAACACACGGGCCGTCAGTGTGGTTGTGGTGGTGGAACGCAAGGAAGAGGGCAAGGAGCATCCGGTTCAGCGGCCGGTTTATTACATCAGTGAAGTGCTCATCGAGTCCAAACAGCGGTATCCACATTGGCCGAAGCTTGTTTATGGTGTGTTCATGGCAAGCCGGAAGCTTAAGCATTACTTCCAGGGTCACCCTATCACTGTGGTTAGTTCTGCTCCCCTTGGAGATATCATCCAAAACAGAGAAGCTACAGGAAGAGTGGCTAAGTGGGCTATAGAGCTCGGGCCTCATGGTCTGAAGTACGTACAACGCACTGTTGTTAAATCTCAAGTCTTGGTGGATTTCATCAACGATTGGACAGAGTTACAAGTGCCCGAAGAAAAGCCGGATAACACATATTGGACTATTCACTTCGATGGGTCCAGGCAATTGGAGGGCTCGGGGGCTGGAGTCGTGTTGGCTTCCCCTAAAGGTGACAAGTTCCATTATGTGCTACAGTTGATGTTTCCTTGCACTAAATGCGGCTGAGTATGAGGCCTTGCTCCATGGTCTTCGGATGGCTAAGGAGATGAGCTTGAGCCGGGTAAGGTGCTTCGGCGACTCAGACTTGGTGGCTCAACAAGTATTAGGCAAGTGGGACTCCAAGGACCCTCTCATGGCGGCTTATCGCCGCGAAGTTGATGCCATTGCCGGGCACTTTCAGGGTTACCAAGTAGAGCATATCGATCACAGGAAGAACGAGGCGGCTGATGCTTTAAGCCGGCTGGGCTCTCAGCGAAAACCGGTGCCGCCTAATACTTTCCTGGACGTCTTGCATAACCCTTCTGTTAAGTTGCCTACATAAGAAGACTTGGCTGTCCCTGACCCGGAGGCACAATTGGTGGCGGCTCTCCACATCATCCCGGACTAGACAGTGCCCTATCTGGCTTATATGACCCGGGGAGATTTGCCTGAGGATGAAACTTTGGCCAGAAAAATAACCCGGCGGACTAAGTCAATGGTTGTTATCAATGGTGAGCTGCATCGCCGCAGTGTTACGGGAGCGTTCCAGCGTTGTGTCTCCCCTGAGGAAGGTCAAGAGATCTTGCATGAGATTCATGAAGGGGATTGTGGCCATCATGCCGGCTCAAAATCCCTTGTGGCCAAGGCTTTTCATCATGGTTTTTATTGGCTGACGGCTCATGCTGATGCGGAGGACTTGGTCAGTAAATGTGATGGTTGCCAGAGGTTCTCGCGACGGGCTCATGTGCCGGCTCAGGAGCTGAGGATGATACCAATCACTTGGCCATTTGCAGTCTGGGGGCTTGACATGGTTGGGCCTTTTAAAAGGTCCAAAGATAAGAAGACCCACCTCTTGGTGGCAGTGGACAAGTTCACAAAGTGGGTTGAAGCAGAACCAGTTAGCAAGTGTGATGCAGCCACGGCGGTTCAGTTCATGAAAAGGGTGATCTTTCGCTTTGGTTTTCCACACAGCATCACAACTGACAATGGTACCAATCTGTCCAAAGGGGCCATGGAGGAGTTTTGCCAACGAGAGCATATTCGACTTGACGTTTCATCAGTGGCTCACCCTCAATCTAATGGTCAAGCTGAGAGAGCTAATCAAGAGATTCTGAAAGGCATCAAGCCCCGGCTTTTGGTCCCTTTGCAACGGACGCCGGGTTGTTGGGTGGAGGAGTTACCCTCTGTGTTATGGAGCATCAATACTACTCCTAACAGGTCTACGGGTTTCACGCCTTTCTTCATGGTTTATGGAGCGGCAGCAGTCCTCCCCAGTGACATCCGTCATGACTCGCCTCGAGTGGCGGCTTATGTTGAGGCGGATAATGAACAGGCGTGCCAGGATGCTCTTGACTTATTGGACGAACAGCGTGATGTGGCAGCAGCTCGCTCAGCAATTTACCAACAAGACCTGCGCCGTTATCACAGTCACCGGGTTAAGTCCCGGGTCTTCCAGGAAGGTGATCTGGTGCTCCGGCTCATCCAAGATCAAACAGATGCACACAAGTTATCCCCGCCTTGGGAAGGGCCCTTTGTGGTCAGCAAGAACTTGTACAATGGGTCATACTACCTTACCGACGTTCGAGAGCATAAAAATTCACGTAAGTCGGAGGAAGAGACCCGTCGGCCGTGGAACATAGCTCAGCTTCGGCCTTATTACACTTGAGCCGCCGGCTCTCATGATGTACATATTTCTGTAAGCCATGTATATATTATGATAAGCAATAAAGCAGGACCTCTGTCCTTTTTCTCCTCCAAAGGTGAACGTGTTGTTTCCATTACAAGATCACATGATAACTTGAAGGAGGATCCGGCTTATGATCGCATTCGAATCTAGCCGTACGCAGTATAATCACTTGGGGGCTTCCTGTTCAAACATAGGTCGTATTCGAACCAAAGAGAACATAGCTGTCGATACCCATTTGATTGGCAAAGTGCCGAGCTCATTGGGGAGTTTTCTTTGATCATATTTGAATCATAGCTCAACCCCCTTTGGGAACCGACATGGATCGTATTCGAATCAGCGTCGTTAAACAACTTTTAAGGTCATTTGGGGGCTTCCTGTTCAAACATGGGTCGGATTCGAACCAAAGAGAACATAGCTGTCGGTACCCTCTTGATCGGCATCGCCAAACCCACTGGGGGCTATATGATCGCATTCGAATCTTAGCTTTACCCCTTTGGGACGGGTCTCTGGTCGTATTCGAACCGGAAGCCCCTGAGTTTTGATTTTCTGATTTACAACAGGTTCTTCTGATTGTTTCAATAGTACGCACGGCGGTTCTCATTCTGCCGGCTTAACTTTGATTCACAGTGATAATCACACAATCAGCATTATCAAGACTGGTAAACCGGAGTTGAGGTACCAACCTTGTTATCCGGGTTATATAAACCGGAAGTGTATTTGAAGGCCTGTAAGTGTGTTATTACGATTATATCAAGGACATAATTGAGGACCAGTCTCTCAACTTATATTTATATTCCGGGTTATATGTGTTAGACTATGATTTTCAGTGCGGTAAGCCGCCTAGAGACTTGTGATTTATTCTTCTATGCAGGATAGTTAAAGACAACTATTTGAGCTTAAGGAAGATGAACGATCAATTATGACCCGGAGGAATATAAGGAAGCCATTTCAATGGAGTTAAGCATTCAACAGGTGCACGATGACATGACAAAGTCAAGATGTTGATCCTACTCTATTACAAGACTCCCCGAGTCCAAAAGATGAGGCATTGTTTTCAGAGATAATCATGAACCGCCTACAAGTTAAGATGCTTGTCGAGTTGAAGCTTCCGGCTCATCCCTCTCCGCTCCTCCGGCTGTTCCCATGACCTGGAAGGTTGACGATTTCCATTCAATGCCGCTCAAAGCTTCGAATTGAGCCTCCTCGTCAATTAACCCGTCCGGGTTAATGTCTGGGGCAAAGGTGTGCTTACGAGTCGGCGGGACCAAGCTGACGGCTTCGTAACGCGGAGTAGGGATCCTCTGATTTTCAGCATCGTAGCCCGGCTGATACTTGGTCAGATCAGTGTCATTCCCAATCAGGGTGGCCACCGGGCGCACGACCTTCACACAGGCAGCAAAGTCCTTCTGGTCGAAAGGGGTGCCGTCTTCCTTCAAGCTCGGGTAACCAAGTGCAATATCCGCCGGGTCTAACTCTGGAAGGAAAGCCTTGGCCCGGCTCAGAGCAGCTATGGCTCCGGCTCTTGCAGAAGCCCGTCGCAGCTCTTGAACATGCTGAGGAAGAACGGCCAGCCGGCGAAGTACTTCCGCCAGGTGAGTCGGAACCTCATTGGATAGGGCCACCACGGCCAAAGCGCGTTGTGACCCGGTGTAGAGTTGCTCCACCAGTGTGTACACGGCTTTCAGCTTGGTATGCACGTTCTGATTGAGGTTGGCGCTTCTTGGACCTATTTAACAAAGTCAGATAAGCCATCATCAATGATGGAGTTATGAGACATAAAGACTGTAAACTTGCTCAAAGCCGGTAGAAGGACTTAACGAATATTGCGGCGACCATCTGTGACACGTGGCGCTTTAAGCCGGAGAGTTCGGCGGTTCTCTCCGTCAGAGCCTTCTCCGCCTGTTCGGCCCGGCTCACCAGAGTAGCCTTCTCTTCGGCCCAAGTTTTCCTTTCAGCTTCTCTTGAGTAGCAATACTGGACTCAAATTTGGCGTTGGCCTTCCGGGTCTCAGTTTCCTGAGTCTTCAGGCGGCTCTTCAGATCAGAGATATCAGCCTCAAACTTCTTGCAAGCAGGCTGCACAATTTCCGGGTTATGGTATGAATAGGTATTATGCAATTTTAAAGTCCCAAGCACTTTCCAAGCAAAGATACTTGGCACTTGGGGGCTAATGCATGTCGAAAGTTTTTATCTACAAATTACCGGTTCATGGAAGTAAGCCGGAACTTAAGTCTACAACATATTCTATCATAAGTAGTAGACCTGGGGGCTAGAGTATGGTAAAGATAACTATGCGGTAAGCAATAGAGTGGTACCTCAGACTTCTGCTGTATCTGATTCACCATGTCGATCTCCAAATCCCGGCTCTTGTGCACCTGACTAACATAGCCGGAGACGATCTCTCCGATGCTCAAGTGAGCATAGTTGGTGAGGTCCAGATTGGCCCGGCAGCGCTCTAGCAACTCTTCCTTGGCGGAGCACTTGGCCAGCGCAGTAGGTCTCCCCGGCTCAACAAACTCCGTCCGTGTGATTACCACGTCCGGGTCATTGGCCGGCTGAGCCGGGCTGGAGGTCTCCGGGTTAGCAGAAGTCTCTGCGATTGGCTTGTCGGTCGGAGCGGTGGCTTCAGGAGCAGAGGCAACTGGCGGTTCTTGAGCTGCAGCCTCCGGCTCAGGCAAGTCCGGCTCTTCGACCGGCTTGTTCTTCTTCGCCCTCTTGCTGAGCTTTGCCTGGGCACTGAAAGGACAAAAAGGTTAGTACAAAAGTATGAGTAAAGATAAGCACAACAAGAGATGATCATCATTACCCGGGTACGGTCTTGAAGGCCGGCAGGTTTGATTGCATCGAGTCACCAGAGGAAGGTGAGGTTTCCTGATAGTTTGAATCAGAAGAATTGAGCGGTTGACGTATAACACCCGCCAAAGGATGAAAAGGGTACAAGTGGGAGTTAACCTCGGTCCGGCGTTTCCTCGACGCTTCAGGTAAACCGGAGGAGAGGTCAGCGTCCTTGTTGGTCCGGGTGTGCCGCCGGCTCTCATTAATCTGTCGCTTCAAAAGAAATTGAGGATCTTGATAAGCTAAAGGATGTGAAAAGCTTACTTTCCGGGTTACTCTTCGGACTTTCAGCCTTGGCAAGGGCTCCGAGTCGGAGGAAAGTGTCATTACCTCTTCAACCACCGGGTTACTTGCTCCGGTGTCATCCTGCGGATGAACAGTATTGATAAGGTGAACAGAAATAAACAAGAAATACAACAAGAGCTTACAGGTTCAGGGGTTACCTCTGACTCGGAGCTGTCGCTTAGTTGGAGCAGCTCTGAAGCAGTAGGCCTACTTCCCTTCTTGCGGGGGGCGGCTCTCCTGGCGGCTTTCTTAGCCTTCCTGGCCTTCTTGGCCGCCTCATGGTCATACTTGACCTTCCAGAATTTATCATCAGCCTGAAAAATACAATGAAGACTTCTTAAGGTTCGATGAAAACTATCTAAGGAGAAAATAAGATGTTCAGATCAGTGGTTTACCGCTGGGGCCGGGTTGGTCTTGCAGAAGGGGCTTAAGCCGGTCCTCCCGCAGTCTGCCAAGCTCTCATTCAAGAGGGCCTTGGTCATGTCTTCAGCAACGTCTTCAGGAAGATCGTTGCGGCTGTGTCGCAGGGGGTCATCTTTCCGGCCCGTGTAATCACACATTAAGCCAGGGCGGCGGCTCAAGGGGATCACCCGCCACGAGATCCAGACCCGGACCAGATCAATGCCATTAAGGCCATTTCCCAGGAGAGCCTTGATTTTGTTGATGGTTGGGATCAGAGGTTGGCGCTCCGCCTGAGATAGCTTGTCTGACAGAGGGTGAGTTGGTTCCAGACGCGAGGGACGAAAGCCGGGCAGTGGGCTTTCGTCAGCCGGCGAAGTGTCCTGGCAATAGAACCACGTCTGATTCCAGTCCTTTGGGTGGCTTGGCGGCTCAGCGTAAGGAAAAAGGCAGTCTCTCCGGCGTTGAATGGAGATTCCACCAAGTTCCAGGCTCGGTCCGTTGGTGCACTCATTCTGGCGGTTCAAATAGAATAGCTCTCTGAAGAGCAGAAGGCTGGGCTCCTCTCCAAGGTAGACTTCGCAGAATACTTGGAAGTTGCATATGTTGGACACGGAATTGGGTCCTATGTCTTGTGGCCGCAGATCAAAGAAATTCAGCACATCTCTAAAGAACTTTGAGCCGGGCGGTGCGAAGCCCCGGCTCATGTGATCCGCAAATATTACCACCTCCCCGTCCCTTGGCTGTGGTCTCTCCTCTGACGGGTCAGGGGCGCGGTAAGACATGACGTCCTTCTTGGGCAGGTAACCCGTTTTCACAAAGTCTGCTAAGGTTTCGTCAGTGACGTTGGACCTCATCCAGTTGCACGTGATGGGTGCTTTGGGAGCTTTGAGAGGCATGGTGAAAGTCGGAAGCCTATGATAAAAGGAAATGTCCGGTTTAATTATAAGCCGGAGGAAATTTACAGTTCAATGTTTAAAGTGGCGGCTTATGAAAGGGGCCTAATGACATATAGCTATATGCATCGGGTTATTTAAGCCGCTGGAGGTATTGAGAGTAATTCAATTGTCTACAGCTTTATCATAAATGAGCCGCAAAATTTTACGACGCGTGGCTTCTTTGAGCCGGAAATGTAAGTCGCCATAGCTCAGCAGATGTAGTTTTTTACTAAGTGTGGTGAAAACAAGTTTCACAGATCGCAGTGAATATTTTGGATCAAAATGGTCGACTTAAGAGGAAAGTTTCTAGACCTAAAACAGACGCAGAAGAAGTTTGCGGGTTCGAACGGAGCCTCTATGCAGTAAAAGGGGATCTATGTACATTGGGAATAGAAGTGAAACAACTACCGCAACAGTCTATACATTCTAAAGATCAAGAAGGGTGGTAAAAATGAAACCTACCAAGGGCTCACGATGAACGGCGAAGAACATGGGAAGAACAGCCAAGAACCTAATGTGGATCTACTCTATGGGGTAACAGGGACTTACGGGTGCTGGAGAGATGCGGAGACCGCCGCCGTTATCTGGTCACGACAGGTTGATGCAGCGGCCGGAGTTGGTGAAGACAGGAAGACCCGCGGCAGCGGCGGCGGCGGTGGAGCTCGAGCGCAGCACAGTGGCGAGAGGAAGAAGATGGAGGTGGCGAAGTGACTGGAGGCTCATTAGGCCGGGCTACCTATAAGGGCAAGCTCATAAGTGGGCGCGAGAAACAAGGAGGCCACGGCGCGGTTATCTCACCGCAACAACGCCTCGATTTTCGGGACGGTAGTTAAAGATAAGATCCGTTGCGGATATGGTGGAGTAAAAAATGGACTTAATGGAAGATGATGTAAGACGGGTTACCCGGAATCCAGAAGATGATGTCATGGCGGGTTATAGCCTTCATACAATTGTAAGCCGGAGATTTTCTTTCAAAAGGATTGAAGATTGACATGAGCCGGCTCAAATCAATCTGGGGCCTAATGTTGAGGATATAAACCTTCTCACCCGCCAGGAGGGGCCGGGTTACTCATAATGGTCATCGTCTGAAGCCCGGCGCCAAGCTTGAAGATGGCGGGCCAAAGATGGGCTTTAGACCCGGATATGGCTTAAGGCCCGTAGTTACAACCGCCATTATGATAGAACTTGTAGTGTAAGGCAAGAATAGTTAAGAGACCAAGCCGGACACTCTTATGAGCCGGCCGGGACTCTGAGAGCTGCGGGGCGTCAACCTCTCTATATAAAGGGACGACCCGGCGGCGGCTTAGGAGAGAGAAAAGATCTCGTCGAGAGCCAGGCATAGCAGTTAAGCTCACTAGTCATCGAAACCCTAATCAATACCACCCCAAACTGGACGTAGGCTTTTACCTTCATCGTAAGGGGCCGAACCAGTATAATCCTCGTGTTCCTTGTCCCGTTTAACCCCTTCAAGCTTCCTAGCTGCAATGGCTCCACGACTAAGTCCTAGCTCGAGGACATCTGCCGTGACAATTCCACGACAGGTTCAGATCTGGAATCATGGCACTCGGGCCCTAGTGACAAGCATTAAGCATAGCAAAGTCATAGCAACATCAATCTCAGAGCATAGTGGATACTAGGGATCAAACCCTAACAAAACTAACTCGATTACATGATAAATCTCATCCAACCCATCACCGTCCAGCAAGCCTATGATGGAATTACTCATGCACGGCAGTGAGCATCATGAAATTGGTGATGGAGGATGGTTGATGATGACGACGACGACGGATTCCCCTCTCCGGAGCCCCAAACGGACTCTAGATCAGCCCTCCCGAGAGAGTTTAGGGCTTGGCGGCGGCTCCGTATCGTAAAACGCGATGAATCTTTTTCTCTCATTTTTTCTCCCCGAACACGAATATATGGAGTTGGAGTTGAGGTTGGTGGAGCACCAGGGGGCCCACGAGGCAGGGGCGTGCCCAGGGGGCAGGCGCGCCCCCTACCCTCGTGGACAGGGTGTGGGCCCCCTGGCCTTGATTCTTTCGCCAATATTTTTTATTATTTCCAAAAATAATCTCCGTGGAGTTTCAGGTCATTCAGAGAACTTTTGTTTCTGCACATAAATAACACCATGGCAATTCTGCTGAAAACAGCGTTAGTCCAGGTTAGTTCCATTCAAATCATGCAAGTTAGAGTTCAAAACAAGGGCAAAAGTGTTTGGAAAAGTAGATACGATGGAGACGTATCAACTCCCCCAAGCTTAAACCTTTGCTTGTCCTCAAGAAATTCAGTTGATAAACTGAAAGTGATAAAGAAAAACTTTTACAAACTCGGTTTGCTCTTGTTGTTGTAAATATGTAAAGCCAGCATTCAAGTTTTCAGCAAAGATTATGACTAACCACATTCACAATAACATTTAGGCCTCATGTTTACTCATGTCAATGGCATAATCAACTAGCGAGCAATAATAATAAATCTCGGATGACAACACTTTCTCAAAACAATCATTATATGATATAAGAAGATGGTATCTCGCTATCCCTTTCTAAGACCGCAAAACATAAATGCAGAGCACCTTTAAAGATCAAGGACTGACTAAACATTGTAATTCATGGTAAAAGAGATCCAATCATAGTCATACCCAATATAAATTAACAGTAATGGATGCAAATGACAGCAGTGCTCTCCAGCTGGTGCTTTTTAATAAGAGGGTGATGACTCAACATAAAAGTAAATAGATAGGCCCTTCACAGAGGGAAGCAGGGATTTGTAGAGGTGCCAGAGCTTGATTTTAAAGCAGAGATAAATAATATTTTGAGCGGCATACTTTCATTGTCAACATAACAACCAAGAGATGGCGATATCTTCCATGCTACACACATTATAGGTGCTTCCCAAGCAGAATGGTAAAGTTTATACTCCCCCACTACCAATAAGCATCAATCCATGGCTTGCTCGAAACAACGAGTGCCTCCAACTAACAACAGTCCCAAGGGGAGTTTTGTTTGCAATTATTTTGATTTGATTTGCATAAAGCATGGGACTGGGCATCCCGGTGACCAGCCATTTTCTCGTGAGTGAGGAGCGGAGTCCACTCCTCTTGAGAATAACCCGTCTAGCATGGAAGATACGGACAACCCTAGTTGATACATGAGCTATTCGAGCATACAAAACAGAATTTCATTTGAAGGTTTCGAGTTTGGCACATAAAAATTTACTTGGAAAGGCAGGTAGATACCGCATATAGGAAGGTATAATGGACTCATATGGAATAACTTTGGGGTTTAAGGGATTGGATGCACAAGCAGTATTCCCACTTAGTACAAGTGAAGGCTAGCAAAAGACTGGGAAGCGACCAACTAGAGAGCGACAACAGTCATGAACATGCATTAAAATTAATAAACATTGAGTGCAAGCATGAGTAGGATATAATCCACCATGAACATAAATATCATGAAGGCTATGTTGATTTTGTTTCAACTACATGCGTGAACATGTGCCAAGTCAAGCCACTTAAATCATTCAAAGGAGGATACCACCCCATCATACCACATCACAACCATTTTAATAGCATGTTGGCACGCAAGGTAAACCATTTTAAGCTCCTAGCTAATTAAGCATGGCATAAGCAACTATAATCTCTAAGTGTCATTGCAAACATGTTTATTCATAATAGGCTGAATCAGGAACGATGAACTAATCATATTTACAAAAACAAGAGAGGTCGAGTTCATACCGGCTTCTCTCATCTCGGTTAGTCCATCATATATCGTCATAATTGCTTTTCACTTGCACGACCGAACGATGTGAATAATAAGAATAGTGCACG
This sequence comes from Triticum aestivum, assembly GCF_018294505.1. NCBI lineage: Eukaryota > Viridiplantae > Streptophyta > Magnoliopsida > Poales > Poaceae > Triticum > Triticum aestivum. The sequence goes on along the minus strand of NC_057814.1, from coordinate 132,785,782 downwards.
TGCATTGGACTAAGATGGAATCTGCGAGCATTCAATAAACAGGAGAAGACAAGGCAATATGGGCTCTTGGTTAAATCAACAATAATGCATAAAAGAGCCACTTCAACAATTTTATTATGGTCTTCTCCTATCGACCCCCAAAGAAAAGAAAAGAAATAAAACTATTTACACGGGGAAGCTCCCAACAAGCAAAAGAAGAACAGGAAACATTTTTGGGTTTTCTTTTAATTATTACTACTACAGCAAGAAAGGTAAAAACTAAAAGCTACAACTAATTTTTTGGGTTTTTCTTAAGGCTTATCAAACACACAAGAAGAAAGCAAGAAAAAGAAAATAAACTAGCATGGATATTACAATGAAAGAGTATGAGCACCGACAACTAGCAATGAGTGTGTAAACATAAATGTAATGTCGGTGGGAAATACGTACTCCCCCAAGCTTAGGCTTTTGGCCTAACTTGGTTTATTGCCACGGATGGCCTGGCGGGTATCCAAAGTTATAGTTGGGGTCGTACTGAGATGCAGTAGTCATTGCATCATGGGCTGCAACTTGGAGGCGAGCTATCTCAGCCCTCCTCTTATACTCTTCTGCCTCCTCTCTGGTTATAAAATACCTCCCTTTTGCCTGAAAGTCAAAGAAAGTAGAAGCAGGGAGAGCGACGTGATAGGTGCGTCGTCTGTCAAAGATTAGTCGGTACTGGAGGAATTGATCGTTCCTCTCAACAAAATGATGACGAACCATAGCCTCATAATCCAAATAAGCAGGAGGCAACTCAATATCATCCTCACGTATGGTTATACCAAGAAAATTAGCTATACGGGTTGCATAAATTCCACCAAAGAAATCTCCATTAAATCTATTATGATGCAACCTACGTGCAACAATGGCTCCCAAATTATAAGATTTATCTCCTAACACAGCACTCCTAAGAATACTGAGGTCAGGGACACACATGTGACATGCTTCATCCTTACCATTTATGCACCTACCTATGAAGAGAGCAAAATAATGTATAGCAGGAAAATGAATGCTCCCTATGGTAGCTTGTGCTATGTCTCTAGATTCCCCCACAGTTATACTAGCAAGAAAATCTCTAAATTCAGATTTGCAAGGTTCACTAGTACTACCCCATTGTGGAAGTTTGCAAGCAGTGGTAAAATCCTCTAAGTCCATAGTATAAGAATTTTCATAAAGATCAAACAGGACAGTTTGAGAATTGCGTGAAGATGAAAATTAAAACCTCCTCACAAAGGAACTAGTGAGATAGTGGTACTGACGGTACTTTTCTGCCTCGAAGCTCACAAGATCAGCGTTACGCAAATATGCGTTAAATTCTTCCTTGATTCCTGCTCGATCCATGAAGTCCTCTGAAGGCCATTCACAAGGCCGCACTGGGGCGTCCCTTGGTGGTTCATCATCAGCATCACGCATTGCAAGCTTGGGTCCTTGCTTCCTTGAAGGACCACCTTGCTACATTTTCCTAAACATATTTCTTCCTCTGAAAAATTTCTGAAATTTTTTGTAACTTCAAATAAAAGTGAATCAAGCTCAACAAAATTAATAGCAACTACTCCTACAAGTGCCTAGAGCCTATATCATGCATTAAAACTACTTGGAACCATATAAATTTGACATGCAAGCTCAAGAACATGGTCACCTAGGCAGCACAAATTTGCAATGAATAAAGCACTAGAACTAAAATTAATTGGACCAATGGAGGTGTCACATACCAAGGAACAATCCCCCAAAGCAGTTTTGTGAGAGGTGCTTTCAGCAAGGAGATCAAAAATCGCAGCAAAATGAGCTAGAACTCGTGCTTGAGCTGGATGGTGAATTTTTTGGGAGGAAGAAGAAGTGTGTGGGTGCAGGAATAAGTGGAGGGGAGCCACCATGGGCCCAAGAGGCAGGGGCACGCCCAGGGGGGTGGGCGCGCCCTGGACCCTCGTGGCCAGGTGCTTGCTCCCCCTGCTGTGTTCTCAGTGCCAGATATTCTCAAATATTCCAGAAAAATCATATTAAATTGGCAGGGCATTTGGAGAACTTTTATTTTTGGGGTATTTTTATATTGCACGGATAATTCAGAAAACTGACAGAAAATACTATTTTTACTTTATTTCAACTAAATAACAGAAAGTAAAAGGAGGGTATGAGGGAGTCCTGGATTAGGGGGTCCTCGGACAGCCGGACCATATACTTTGGCCGGATTGTTGGACTATGAAGATACAAGATTGAAGGCTTCGTCCCGTGTCCGGGTGGGATTCTCCTTTGCGTGGAAGGCAAGCTTGGCGATTCGGATATGTATATCTCCTCCCTTGTAACCGAATCTGTGTAACCCTGGCCCCCTCCGGTGTCTATATAAACCGGAGGATTTAGTCCGTAGGACAAGAAGAACAATCATAATCATAGGCTAGCTTCTAGGGTTTAGCCTCTACGATCTCGTGGTAGATCAACTCTTGTAATACTCATATCATCAAGATCAATCAAGCAGGAAGTAGGGTATTACCTCCATCGAGAGGGCCCGAACCTGGGTAAACATTGTGTCCCCCGCCTCCTGTTACCATTAGCCTTAGACACACAGTTCGGGACCCCCTACCCGAGATCCGCCGGTTTTGACACCGACATTGGTGCTTTCATTGAGAGTTCCACTGTGCCGTCATGATAAAGGCTTGATGGATCCTTCGATCATCGGCAACGATGCGATCCAGGGTGAGGTTTTTCTCCCCGGATAGATCTTCGTATTCGGCGGCTTCGTACTGCGGGCCAACTCGCTTGGCCATCTGGAGCAGATCGATAGCTATGCCCCTGGCCATCAGGTCAGATTTGGAAGCTTGAACTATACTGCCGACATCCACGGAGACTTGATCTTCGATGGATTCGAGCTCATGTCAGGTGCGCCGCACAGTCACGACGAGCATGACATAGCTCTGCCATCGGACGATGTTCGGGAGATCACACTTGCGGCTACTCCGGCCCTCAAACCGGAGCAGATCGTGCCATCCAAGGACGGGTGGATGGACCCCGCCACGGAGGCCGCACACTCAGCGGCGATAGAGCCGAGTACTGACTTCACCTCCTATGAGACCTGTGTTATCGGACCCTTGGATTCGTCCCCGGCCACAGGCTCCGAACTGCTTGCGTCCGTGCCTATTCAATCTTATTGGGCACCGATCATGGAGTTTACCTCCATGGATATTTTTCAGCACTCGCCCTTGGGCGACGTGCTAGATTCATTGAGGTCTCTCTCCTTGTCAGGAGACCCTCGGCCGAACTATGTCCGGCTCGAGTGGGAAGCGGACGACGAAGAAATTCGTTCCCCACCCACCACCCACTTAATAGCCACTGTCGACGACTTAACCGACATGCTTGATTTCGACACCGAAGACATCGACGGTATGGACGACGATGCAGGAGAGGAACAGGAACCACCGCCCACAGGGCGCTGGACAACCACTTCATCATACGATATATACATGGTGGATACACCCAAAGAAAACAACGACGAGGAACGGAAGGATGCAGCGAAGGATAATCCCCTCAAGAAGCAACCAAAGCGACGACGTATGCGCCGCTCCAAATCCCGCCTCAGCAAAAACAGCGATAACAGCGCAAGGAAGAATAATACCCCGGTCGACTCCAAAGGAAACGATGACCACATGGACCCAGCAATGGAGCAGGATGAGCCAGTGGACGGCGAACATAGTACGGAGCCGCTGTCCGATCACGGTGACGCCGAGGGTAAAACTCATCAACCTGTCTCCAGAGAGGAGAACAGTCCGCACGACGATGCACACATCGTCCCGGAAAGGCAATTGGAACAAGAGAACCTCCATAGAAGGCTTATTGCCACCGTGAGGAGCCTGAAGAAGCAGAAGCAAAGGCTTAAGGCCGCGCAGAATACGCTCAACAGCAGATGGAACAAAGTGCTTGACACCAAAGAAAAGTACGGTGGCAGTCGCCACACAAAGAGCTATCCAAAGCGCAAGCTGGTGCCTGAATTTGACGACGAGGCTTTAGAGCCCATTCAGCCGAAAAATAAAACGGCCGATCAGCCGGATCGACCACCCCGTGGCCGCGACAGGGCGGCTAACGACGTCGCACACGAGTTAGCGCACGATTTACGTGAGGACCTGCACAAAAAAGCCGGTACGGCCAGGTCCATCTATGGATCTAGGAAGCGCGCTCCGGCATAGAATCATGGCCACCCAAATGACTATACTAACCGAATAACAGCTCGGAATCAAAACCAAACACTACAGCCGTCAGAAGAATGCCATGACACATCCAAATACAGGGGTGCCGTGCACCCCCTATGCTTCACCCATGAGGTGCTGGATCATGAATTTCCAGAGGGATTCAAACCCATGAACATAGAGGCATACGACGGAACGACAGACCCTGGGATCTGGATTGAGGACTTTATCCTTCACATCCAGATGGCTCGCGGAGATGGTCTCCACGCCATCAAATACCTGCCCCTCAAGTTGAAAGGACCAGCTCGGCACTGGCTGAAAAGCCTCCCCGAAAACTCAATTGGAAGTTGGGAGGAGCTTGAGGTTGCTTATAGGGCTAATTTTCAAGGGACCTATGTCCGACCTCCGGATACAGACAATTTAAGTCACATAATTCAACAGCCCGGAGAGTCAGCCCAAAAGCTTTGGAACAGATTTCTCACGAAGAAGAATCAAATCATCGACTGCCTGGATGCCGAAGCCTTAGCGGCTTTCAAACACAGTGTCCGGGACGAATGGCTCGCCAGACACCTCGGCCAGGAAAAACCGAGGACAATGACAGCCCTAACAAGCCTTATGATCCGCTTTTGCGCGGGCGAAGACAGTTGGCTGGCCCGTAGCGGCACCAGCAGCCCAGGCACATCTGAAGTCAGGGATGGCAACGGGAAATCGCGACGCAATAAAAGCAAGCGTCAAAACAATGAAGACAGCCCAGACAACACGGCGGTAAACGCCGGATTCTTGGGCTCTCGACCCGGTCAACGGAAAAAGCCATTTAAAGGCAGCAGAGATGGACCGTCCAGCCTAAACAAGATTCTAGATAGATTATGTCAGATTCATGGCACCTCCGACAAACCTGCAAATCACACCAACAGAGAATGCTGGGTCTTCAAGAAGGCCGGCAAGGTAAACGCTGAACACAAGGGGAGGGAGACACCAAGTGAAGACGAGGATGAGCCTCGCCAGCCGAACACTGGGGGACAGAAAAAATTCCCACCAGAGGTCAAAATAGTGAACATGATTTACGCAACTCACATACCGAAGGGGAGGCACAAACGCGCACTCCGAGACGTATACGCCATGGAACCCGTCACCCCCAAGTTCAACCCTTGGTCGGCCTGCCCGGTCACTTTTGATCACAGGGATCACCCGACTAGTATCCGGCACGGAGGATCGGCTGCCTTGGTGCTAGACCCAATAATTGACAGATACTGTCTCACTCAAGTCCTTATGGACGGCGGCAGTAGTCTTAATCTGATATATCAGGACACCGTCCGCAAAATGGGGATAGACCCGACAAGAATTAGCCAAAGCAATACTAGCTTTAAAGGAGTAATACCAGGCCCAGAGACCCGCTGCACGGGCTCTCTAGTACTAGAGGTTGTATTCGGTTCTCCCGACAACTTCCGAAGCGAAGAATTAACCTTCGACATCGCTCCATTCCGAAGTGGCTATCACGCACTACTCGGAAGAACGCCTTCGCTCGTTTTAATGCAGTACCGCATTATGCTTATCTTAAGCTTAAGATGCCCGGTCCATGTGGCATCATCATAGTTAGCGGAAACACAGAGCGTTCCTTACGTGCGCAGGAATATGTGGCGCCTCTAGTAGCCGAACACTGAACGGCCTCTCCAACCAGAATAAATGAGCGGTCGTCAAGACCGCGGACACTGTTAGACGAGTCCGGCGCACCACTAGCTATAACAGCTCAGATAAACCTGAGATTGGGTCGGTGGATATACCCCCATAGGTGGTGCTAGGGGCTTCCCGCATGTAAAAAGGGCTACAGTTCGGCTTGACCCTATTTAGATTGCATTTTAATGGTTCATTAAGAATAACCAATTTTTCGCACGAAGACTTTCACCTGGGTTTTTCTCTTTTACAGATGATCATCGTGCTACACCCTTCCAGGATACGGCACAACGGAGACACAGGCGCAGACGTGCAGCAGGGCCCCGCTCAAAGGTTTCTTTTTAGATTAAGACCCTGTGTAAACCTTTTTTTTACTGTCTCTTGTTGCTTCACACCCTCCGGATACTCAATACAACCGAGAGGTATGCTGGCCTTATTGGCATTTCGTCACGTCAGACTAATGCACGTACCTGGGAATTCAGGGCTCATTATCGAGGGCATTACTCAGCCCAGTATATGTTGTAAAGTCCGAATACCTTAGGGAGTGTTCGGCGTCGCGAGTTTGGCCTTATATGCATCAGCTCCGAATCATGTCTTTGGTCAATAGTTGGGTTTGCCTGGCTCCCGTGTTTTGCTACCTTACGTTCCGCTCTATCGGCTAAGGTGGCATCGGGAGAACTACTGCGATTGTGCCCTGGTTCATCTGGATGAGCACCTTAGTAGAGAAAGCTGAAAACTGACTGTCATGATAAAGCGCGAGACTGGTCAACCACTCGATGACTCAGCGGAATCTTCACGATTCCTCTGCATTAACAAAGGACCGGTTTCCCAGTCATGTATGTACGCACACCGTATTCGGATGAGCGTGGAAGTACCAGGGGCTATATAGTAGCCCCACCGTCAAACTCTTATGGCTAAGTGAAAGTGTTAAAGCTATATAGTCCGATTGCCTTGTTCGCCGCGCTATCACCTCCTTAATGGACCAAGACGTTGGATCAAGTGTGAATACGCGCTTTTCTGAACACCCCCGCATTATATGCGTGGGGGCTGAAACCGACGAATGCAAACTTTCAGGTTATATACATACATAAACGGCCGCACAGGAGGCATCATAATACTTTCAGGCAAAAGTATAAACACAGCCTTTATAATCCAAATAGCATTGTTTTTACAATTGGGATACATGTCACTCGAACATGATACTCTTCGAGCACTGAGCCTCTATTAAACGAGCGCCTTCTAGGACTTCTTCAAAATAGTGCTCGGCCGAGACCTGGCCTACGGCCGGACCCTGGGTTGCAATAGCGGTGGCCTCCATCTCTGCCCAGTATGTCTTAACACGGGCAAGAGCCATCCGCGCACCCTCTATGCACACCGACCTCTTTACAGCGTCGATATGCGGCACAGCACCAAGGTATCGTTGCACTAAACCAAAATAACTATTCGGCCTTGGTCCCTTCGGCCAAAGATGATCCACGACAGACCTCATGGCAAGTCCGGACAACCTATGGAGCTCGGCCCACTCGGCCATTTGTTCATTTAACAGCAGCGAACGCGTTGGAGCACTGAACTGCGACCAGAACAACCTTTCCACCTCATGATCTTTCTGATCTTTGAAAAACTCAGTCGCATCAGCAGCACTCATTGCCAAGTCCAAGTACGCGTCTGCAGCACTCCATAATTGATCCAGAGGGGCATACTTCGGATCTCCGAACTTCGTCCGCAAAAAAAAGGGCTTCCCAGCCGTGATATCTCCGACTTGACGGAGCTCCTCCTTCGCCGCTCTGATTTTAGAGCGGGTTTCCTTGGCTACTTCCATGGCTTTCTTCAGGTCAGCCGCTTTCGCTTGGCTTTCCTTTTCAAGAAGCTCATATCGGCCGGCGGTATCTTTCAGCTCAACAGCCATCTTGGCTATTTTATCTTCGCTCTGGCGATGAGCAGTCTGTTCGGCTCTTAACTCTTCGGCGGCCTTTAGGGCGGCCGCATCACTTCTCCTGGCTTGTTCCTTGGCTCGGGCAAGTTCTGCCCGAAGGGTCTCCACGGCGGCAGCTCCATCTGCAGTCACAGCATATTATAGATACTAGCATCATCCTCCTCTTAATATTTGTTGACCACCTGAAAATACATACCCTGTGCCTCGTCAAGCCGCTTGTTCACAAGCGCGATGTCGGCATCTGCCGCGTCAAGTTGCCGCCTCAGTTTGGCAAACTCAGTAGTCCGGCCAGCCACCGGACCTTCAGCCGCCTGCACATGAAAGCAGCGTGATCATTACCTGGGACTATGATCCTCTGTTTGCCGCCTCTGGACAGCAACCAGAGTCTCAGGGGCTACTATCTGTATAGAGCACACCTAGCGTGTGTGGTACCGTCAAAAAATATATATTACTTTGCGTACCTCAAAGCCTCTTAGCAGGCTCGTAAAAGCTTCATGCAACCCACTTTTGGCGGATGAAATCCTCTCAACCACCGTACCCATTAAAGTACGATGCACCTCTGAGATAGCCTCTTGCTCCAGAAGACCCATCAGTGCGTCCGGTTGTGCACCAGGCAGTCCCGGACTCTTTTTGTTGCTCTCCTGAGGAGCTGAATACTCCTGACTTCGGGTGGCCGAAGGGTTACCTTATGGCCTTGGCATATCAGGAGAAATCCTCCGTGACGACACCTCAGGGTCATCCGCCCCATGAGGCGGGGAGACAGGGGGAGGCGTTTCGCTCTCCATCATCTCCGGAAGAAGATCCCCCGAAGACGAACTCTGTCGAGAAGGGCTACGAGCCGGACTGCAAGATATATGTCTCGGTTATTGTCCTCAGAGATAAAGGAGGATATATTTACCAAAGTACTCTTGTTCACTTACAGCTCGGTGGAGGGTTGGCCCCCTTGCGGGCGCTGTGCGGTAAGGACACCCTCCGGGGTAGGGCCCCCTGGCGAAGGTTTCTTCCCTCGTTTGGAAACCTTCGTTTCCAAGTCTTCAGAGGCGGTCCTTTTCCTTCCTTGGGGAGAGGGGATTCTAGATTCTTCTCCCCGATTATCCTCCTTCGCGGAGACACTAATTCCCCCGGTTTGGATGTGTAATGTGTGAAGCCCGCTTTCGGCTTCTTTATTCCTCCCTTTAACTTCCCCCGATGGCACTTGATAAGGTGCGTGCTCAAGCATCCTGGCTAGTACAGGATCCGGTGAGCCTTCGGGAAGGGGGGCCGAACACCTGATCCTCTCCGCCTTTCTTATCCAGTCCTGGCTGAGAGCGATTTTTTTAGAATGATGTTGTGACAAATAAAAAGACAACATGTTCGGCCGCAGAGTTACTTACGTGGGTATCTAGACGGTTGCAGTTGAGACCCGCATCCTCGGTGGTGTCCGGACACTTTATTCGTGATCCGAAGAACAATCCATACATCTCTTCGATCGTCACGCCGAAGAATTGCTGAATAGTTTGTGGTCCTTCCGGGTTGAATTCCCATATACGGAGAGATCGACGTTGGTATGACAGGACCCGACGAACTAGCATAACTTGCATTACCTTGACAAGACTGACATCCCTCTTGAGGAGATCTCGGATGCGACTTTGCAATGTCAGCATGTCATTAACTGATCCCCCAATCCAGCCCCTTGTTGACCCATGACGCCCGTTGCGGTGGAGGGCCCAAGCGGAAGGCGGGGGCAGCCGCCCACTTTGTACCTCGGGGAGCTGTGATGTAAAACCACTCCCGCTGCCATAAGTTGGACACCTCCGGGAAGGAACCCTTTGGCCATAGAGCATCGGCGCCTTTGCTTATTATGGCACCTTCGCATTGTGCGTGTCGCCCATCGATCGTCTTCAGCTTCACATTGAAGGTCTTGAGCCATAAGCCGAAGTGTGGGGTGATGCGGAGGAAGGCCTCACACACGACGATAAACGACGAGATGTGAAGGATGGAATCTGGAGCTAGATCGTGGAAATCGAGCCCGTAATAGAACATAAGCCCTCTAACAAAGGGATCAATACTAAAGCCTAGCCCCCGGAGGAAGTGGGAAACAAATACGACACTCTCGTTGGGTTCAGGAGTGGGGATTTCCTGCCCTTGAGCAGGCAGCCTGTGCGGGATTTCGGCGGTCAGATACCTAGCTTCCCTTAGCTTCTTGATGTCCTCCTCTGTGACAGAGGAGGTCATCCACCGACCTTGAAGGTTGGATCCGGACATGGTAGAAGGTCCGAAGCGCTTAGCCTGAGCCTTGGGTGTTGGAACTCAAGGTGGGGGAAGGGAAGGATCGACCGTGAGAAGAAAAGGACAGGCCTTGGCCCCTTTATAAAGAGGGTGAATATCAAGCGTCCTCCGCGTGGCCGTTTGGAACTTGCCTAAAATCGAGGAGTCATACTAACAAGCATGATTGGGTTACCCACACTCGTATTGATGAGAATCCCGTGATAAGGGGAACACGATCTCTGCTTTGACAAGACGTGCCAATAAAACCGCCTCGCAACACGTGCAGTGGCAGGCTGGGAAAAACGGTTCGTAATGACCGGACCACGGCAGGATGTCATGTTATGAAAAGTTGTCAGCAGATTAGATTTTTGGAATATTATACTCTCTACGGTGGTATGTGGAATTTGTTTTACAGAGCCGGACACAATCCTTGTGTTCAAAATCTTCTATGGAGTATCCGGAGAAGGAACCCGCCTTGCAATGCCGAAGACAATCTGCGCGCCGAACTCATCGTCATTGAAGCCTGGTTTAGGGGCTACTGAGGGAGTCCTGGATTAGGGGGTCCTCGGACAGCCGGACTATATACTTTGGCCGGACTGTTGGACTATGAAGATACAAGATTGAAGGCTTCGTCCCGTGTCCAGGTGGGATTCTGCTTTGCGTGGAAGGCAAGCTGGGCGATTCGGATATGTAGATCTCCTCCCTTGTAACCGACTCTGTGTAACCCTAGCCCCCTCCGGTGTCTATATAAACCGGAGGGTTTAGTCCGTAGGACAAGAAGAATAATCATAATCATAGGCTAGCTTCTAGGGTTTAGCCTCTACGATCTCGTGGTAGATCAACTCTTGTAATACTCATATCATCAAGATCAATCAAGCAGGAAGTAGGGTATTACCTCCATCGAGAGGGCCCGAACCTGGGTAAACATTGCGTCCCCTGCCTCCTGTTACCATTAGCCTTAGATGCACAGTTCGGGACCCCCTACCCAAGATCCGCCGGTTTTGACACCGACAGGGTACAGAAGGTTGTGCTTTGTAACTTCATCCATCTCATGCTCATCAAAAGGAATCCACTAACAAGGTTGATCAAGTCTTGTTAACAAACTCATTCCGAATAACATGGAACCGGAGAAATTTCGAATAACACTATGTTACCTTAATGGGGATATGCACATCCCCAATAATAAGAATATCATATTTCTTCTTGACATTAGGAAGAGGAAATTCAAAACCTCCAAAAATAATTGATGGAATTTTCCCAATAGAATTGATAATGTGGACCTGAGGTTGTTTCCTCGGAAAGTGTACCGTATGCTCATTATCATTAACATGAAAAGTGACATTGCCTTTGTTGCAATAAATAACAGCCCCTGCAGTATTGAAAAAGGGTCTTCCAAGAATAATAGACATAATATCGTCCTCGGGAATATCAAGAATAACAAAGTCTGTTAAAATAGTAACATTTGCAACCACAACAGGCACATCCTCACAAATACCGACAGGTATAGCAGTTGATTTATCAGCCATTTGCAAAGATATTTCAGTAGGTGTCAACTTATTCAAATCAGGTATAGCAGTTGATTTATCAGCCATTTTCAAAGATATTTCAGAGGCATAACACTAACACCGGCTCCAAGATCACATAAAGCAGTTTTAACATAGTTTCTTTTAATGGAGCATGGTATAGTTGGTACTCCTGGATCTCCAAGTTTCTTAGGTATTCCACCCTTAAAAGTATAATTAGCAAGCATGGTGGAAATTTCAGCTTTCGGTATCTTTCTTTTATTAGTAACAATTTCTTTCATATACTTAGCATAAGGATTCATTTTGAGCATATCAGTTAATCGCATACGCAAGAAGATAGGTCTAATCATTTCAGCAAAGCGCTCAAAATCCTCATCATCCTTTTTCTTGGATGGTTTGGGAGGAAAAGGCATGGGTTTCTAAACCCAAGGTTCTCTTTCTTTACCATGCTTCCTAGCAACAAAGTCTCTCTTATCATAACGTTGATTCTTTGATTGTGGGTTATCAAGATCAACAGCAGGTTCAATTTCTACATCATTATCATTACTAGGTTGAGCCTCTACATGAACATCATCATTAACATTATCATTAGGTTCATGTTCATCACCAGATTGTGTTTCAGCATCAGAAATAGAAATATCACTGGGATTCTCAGGTGGTTCAGCAATAGGTTCACTAGAAGCATGCAAAGTCCTATCATTTTTCTTTTTCTTCTTTTTAGAAGGACTAGGTGCATCTATATTATTTCTCTGAGAATCCTGCTCAATTCTCTTAGGGTGGCCTTCAGGATACAAAGGTTCCTGAGTCATTTTACCAGTTCTAGTAGCCACTCTAACAGCATAGTCATTATTCTTACTATTCAATTCATTGAGCAAATCATTCTGAGCTTTAAGTACTTGTTCTACTTGAGTGGTAACCATAGAAGCATGTTTACTAATGAGTTTAAGTTCACCTTTAACTCTAGACATATAATCACTCAAGTGTTCAATCATATAAGCATTTTGTTTTAATTGTCTACCAAAATAAGCATTAAAAATCTTCTTGCTTAACCATAAAGTTATCAAACTCATCCAAACATTGGCTAGCAAACTTAGTAGGAGGGATTTCAGCTGTATCATATCTATAGAGAGAATTTACCTTTACTACCTGTGTCGGGTTATCAAGACCATGAGTTTCTTCAATAGGTAATGGATTAAGATCAGATATTTCTTCAACAGGCGGTAAATTAAGACCATGTATTTCTTCAATAGGAGGTAAATTCTTAACATCTTCAGCTTTAATACCCTTTTCTTTCATAGATTTTTTTGCCTCTTGCATGTCTTCAGGACTGAGAAATAGAACACCTCTTTTCTTCGGAGTTGGTTTAGGAATAGGCTCAGGAGTTGGCTCAGGAAGTGCCCAATTATTTTCATTAGTCAACATATTATTCAATAGAATTTCAGCTTCATCCGGTGTTCTTTCCCTGAAAACAGAACCAGCACAACTATCCAGGTGGTCTCTGGAAGCATCGGTTAGTCCATTATAAAAGATATCAAGTATTTCATTTTTCTTAAGAGGATGACCAGGCAAAGCATTAACTAATTGGAGAAGCCTCCCCCAAGCTTGTGGGAGACTCTTTTCTTCAATTTGCACAAAATTGTATATATCCCTTAAAGCAGCTTGTTTCTTATGAGCAGGAAATATTTAGCAGAGAAGTAATAAATCATATCCTGGGGACTACGCACACAACCAGGATCAAGAGAATTAAACCATATCTTAGCGTCACCCTTTAATGAGAACGCAAATATTTTAAGGATATAAAAGCAGCGAGTTCTCTCATCATTAGTGAACAGGGTGGCTATATCATTTAATTTAGTAAGATGTGCCACAACAGTTTCAGATTCATAGCCATAGAAAGGATCTGATTCAACCAAAGTAATTATATCAGGATCAATGGAGAATTTATAATCCTTATCAGTAACAAAGATAGGTGAAGTAGCATAAGCAGGATCATATTTCATTCTAGCGTTCAGAGTTTTTTGTTTCATCTTAGCTAATAATTTCTTAAGATCACTTCTATCATTGCAAGCAAGAAAGTCTCTAGCAGTTTCTTCATCCATAACATAGCCCTCAGGCACAACAGGCAATTCATATTTATTGGGAGAGCCTTCATCATCACTTTCATCAATATTATCAGTTTCAATAATTTCATTCTCTCTAGCCCTAGCAAGTTGTTCATCAAGAAATTCACCAAGTGGCACAGTAGTATCAAGCATAGAAGTAGTTTCATCACAAGTATCATGCATAGTAGAAGTGGCATCATCAATAGCATGCAACATATCATAATTAATAGCAGAAGCAGGTTTAGGTGTCGCAAGCTTACTCAAAACAGAAGGTGAATCAAGTGCAGAGCTAGATGGCAGTTCCTTACCTCCCCTCGTAGTTGAGGGATAAATTTTTGGTTTCTCGTCTTTCAAGTTCCTCATAGTGACCAACGGATATAAATCCCAAGTGACACAAAGAATACAGCTATGCTCCCCGGCAACGGCGCCACAAAATAGTCTTGATAACCCACAAGTATAGGGGTTCGCAACAGTTTTCGAGGGTAGAGTATTCAACCCAAATTTATTGATTCGACACAAGGGGAGCCAAAGAATATTCTCAAGTATTAGCAATTGAGTTGTCAATTCAACCACACCTGGATAACTTAATATCTGCAGCAAAGTATTTAGTAGCAAAGTAATATGGAAGTAACGGTAACGGTAGCAAAAGTAATATTTTTGAGTTTTGTAGTGATTGTAACAGTAGCAACGGAAAAGTAAATAAGCGAAGAACAATATGTGAAAAGCTCGTAGGCATTGGATCGGTGATGGAGAATTATGCCGGATGCGGTTCATCATGTAACAATCATAACATAGGGTGACATAGAACTAGCTCCAATTCATCAATGTAATGTAGGCATGTATTCCGGATATAGTCATCCGTGCTTATGGAAAAGAACTTGCATGACATCTTTTGTCCTACCCTCCCATGGCAGCGGGGTCCTAGCGGAAACTAAGGGATATTAAGGCCTCCTTTTAATAGAGTACCGAACCAAAGCATTAACACATAGTGAATACATGAACTCCTCAAACTACGGTCATCACCGGGAGTGGTCCTGATTATTGTCACTTCGGGGTTGCCGGATCATAACACATAGTAGGTGACTATAGACTTGCAAGATAGGATCAAGAACTCACATATATTCATGAAAACATAATAGGTTCAGATCTGAAATCATGGCACTCAGGCCCTAGTGACAAGCATTAAGCATAGCAAAGTCATAGCAACATCAATCTCAGAACATAGTGGATACTAGGGATCAAACCCTAACAAAACTAACTCGATTACATGATAAATCTCATCCAACCCATCACCGTCCAGCAAGCCTACGATGGAATTACTCACGCACGGCAGTGAGCATCATGAAATTGGTGATGTAGGATGGTTGATGATGACGACGGCGACGGATTCCCCTCTCCGGAGCCCCGAACGGACTCCAGATCAGCCCTCCCGAGAGAGTTTAGGGCTTGGCGGCGGCTCCATATCGTAAAACGCGATGAATCTTTTTCTCTCATTTTTTTCTCCCCGAACACGAATATATGGAGTTGGAGTTGAGGTCGGTGGAGCACCAGGGGGCCCACGAGGCAGGGGGCGCGCCCAGGGGGGCAGGCGCGCCCCACACTCGTGGACAGGGTGTGGGCCCCCTGGCCTTGATTCTTTCGCCAATATTTTTTATTATTTCCAAAAAAATCTCCGTCGAGTTTCAGGTCATTCCGAGAACTTTTGTTTCTGCACATAAATAACACCATGGCAATTCTGCTGAAAACAGCGTCAGTTCGGGTTAGTTCCATTCAAATCATGCAAGTTAGAGTCCAAAACAAGGGCAAAAGTGTTTGGAAAAGTAGATATGACGGAGATGTATCAATGCTAGGGGTTGCGCCTACATTTTTATTATCGAACTCCTATGGCTAAGTGAGGGTGATAAAGCGTTATAGTCCGATTGCCTTGTTCATTGCACTAAACACCTCCTTCAAGGACCAAATAATTGGATCAAGAGTGTTTAGATTCCATCCCGAACACCCCCGTACTACCTACGTGGCGGCTGAAGCCGATGACTGGCCAACCCTCGGGTTTAATAAACGGCCGCACAGGAGGTAAAAATTTAACACAAAGCATTCTATTACACAAATTGTCTTTGTTTCATATTACAGGGCGAGACAAATTTGAATGTATTCATTCAAAGATCGCATCCTTCGCACATTGCTCCACCACAAGGCGGGATCCCTCCAGGACACTATCAAAATATAGCTCGGGTCAGCGGTGTTCCTTGCCCTCTGGCGGCCCCCCGGTCATCATCTTCTTGGCATCCATCTTCGCCCAGTGCATCTTGGCGCAGGCAAAGGCCATCCGCGCACCTTCAATGCGGACCGACCGCTTTATGACTTCAAGCCGCGGGCAGGCACTCACAAGCCGCCTCATGAGTGTGAAGTAGCTGCCGGGCATGGGCTCGGCAGGCCATAGCCTGACTATTAGGTCCTTCATGGCTAGTTCGGCCGCCTTGTGCAGCTCGACCAGCTGTTTCAGCTGGTCGCTAAAGGGCACCGGATGTTCTGGTCTAAGGTATTGAGACCAAAATAGCTTCTCCGTAGAGCTCCCTTCTTCTCCTCGATAGAACTCTGCAGCATCTGATATGATGCGCGGCAGATCCGTAAACGCCCCTGGAGAGCTCCAAATTCGGGTAAGTAAAAGGAACGTTTCCTTTGCAGATTTGCTTCGCATAATGAAAGCCTTACCCGCTGCGATCTTCTTGACCGCCTGGATTTCCTGGAGGGCCCTCTGGGCTTCGGCTCGGGCATCTTGTGTGCTCTGGCGGGCCTTGGCAAGTTCGGACTCTTGAGTCTTAGAATCATGCTCCAAGGACTCGTACTTCTTGACGGTGACCTGGAGCTCTTGCTGGACCTCACTGACCCGGGCCTCCTGCTTCTCGCGCGCGCCGCTTTCCTTGGCCGCTTTGTTCTCGGCCTCGGCTAATGCCTTCTTGAGGACTGCCACCTCGGTCGTGGCCCCTAATAAAATTCATGACACTTTAGTCAGCACAAACCATTCATCCTTCCTAAATATACAAGCAGGTTACTGCATACCTTGGATGTCCTCCAGCTGCTTCTTCACGAGGCCGAGCTCTTCCTCGGCCCGCTTCAGGTTCTGCATCAGTCCGGAGACCTCCACAGTATGAGCGGCAGTGGCCAGCAGCGACGCCTGCTTATTCACATAGACATCTTATGTTAGACTCCTCGAAAGTTATTTTGATCCTCTGTTCGGCTTTTCCTCTCCGAACACCGAACAAAGCATCAGGGGCTACTGTCTACACTGTGATATTTTTTCTACAATTACATTACTTACCTCAAAGCCTGTTAGAAGGCTAGTGCAGGCTTCGGTCAGTCCGCTTCTGGCGGACTGAACCTTCTCAATCACCGCACCATAAGGATACGGTGTTCATCCACAATGGAAGCGCCTCGTAGCGCTTCCAGCAGATTATCCGGTGCCTCTGGTTGGACAGAGGTCACCGATGGAGCAGGCATCCCTCCTCCTTTCAGGGAAGGCTGCTCGCCTGACTCCGGAACCGTATGGGTCTCCGAAAGTGTATCCGGCTGGGGGCCGAGTTGTATATGGCCCCCATCGCCAGTCCCCATGGGGGCTTCCTCCCCCGTGTGTCCGGCGGCCGAGGAATCATCCTCTAGCGCCATCCTGGCATCCTCCTGAACCTCTCCCTGGCCTGGGAAGGTCCTTTGAGACACCACCTCGTCGTCACCCTTGGCCGGAGGAGATTGAGCGGTCGGCGGAGACTCGCTGGCCATCGCCTTTGAATCTAGCGAACCTCCTGATGAGGATCGCAGGGGGCTGTCGTGGGCCGGATTGTAATAGCATAATTCAACATATTAGTACCATGAAGCGGAGACATGGACGTGCACAAGTTTTTTGGTACTTACGATGCGGCCCGGGGCTTGGTCCGGGGGGTCGCTCCGGACTGCTGTCGACGTCCCACGCGGAGTTATCCGCGAGGGCACGTTACCCCCTCTTGGGCGCCTCCGCCTCCAGATTTGTGGAGGCCGTCCTCCTTTTTCTCCCCTCGTCAGGGGGAGATTTGTTCTCCTCCTCCTCGTCGTCGTCCTCAGTGGCGGAGGAGTGAGACTCGTCGTCTTCGGACGTCATGTCCGAAGATTCTGACGAAGATGTTGTTTTCGGCGCCTTATGAGGTGCCGGAGAAGAAGGCCAAGGGGGCCAAGAGTGGCCCTCGCCGAAAAGGTGCTTCGGATATGACGTCCGAAGACGACAAGTCTCACTCCTCCGCCGCCGATGACGACAACGAGGAGGAGGAGAACAAATCTCCCGCTGACGAGGGGAGAAAAAGGAGGACGGCCTCCACAAATATGGAGGCAAAGGCGCCCAAGAGGGGGAAACGCGCCCTCGTGGATAACTTCGCGTGGGACGTCGACAGTAGTCCGGAGCGATCCCCCCGGACCAAGCCCCGGGCCGCATCGTAAGTACCAAAAAGCTTGTGCACGTCCATGTCTCCGCTTCATGGTACTAATATGTTGAATTATGCTATTACAGTCTGGCCCACGACAGCCCCCTGCGATCCTCATCAGGAGGTTCGCTAGATTCAAAGGCGATGGCCAGCGAGTCTCCGCCAGCCACTCACTCTCCTCCGGCCAAGGGTGACGACGAGGTGGTGTCTCAAAGGACCTTCCCAGGCCAGGGAGAGGTTCAGGAGGCCGCCAGGATGGCGCCAGAGGATGATTCCTCGCCGCCGGACACACGGGGGAGGAAGCACCCATGGGGACTGGCGATGGGGGCCATATACAACTCGGCCCCCAGCCGGATACCCTTCCGGAGACCCATACGGTTCCGAAGTCAGGCAAGCAGCCTTCCCTGAAAGAAGGAGGGATTCCTGCTCCACCGGTGACCTCTGTCCAACCAGAGGCACCGGATAATCGGCTGGAAGCGCTATGAGGCGCTTCCATTGTGGATGAACACCGTATCCTTATGGGTGCAATGATTGAGAAGGTTCAGTCCGCCAGAAGCGGACTGACCGAAGCCTGCACTAGCCTTCTAACAGGCTTTGAGGTAAGTAATGTAATTGTAGAAAAAATATCACAGTGTAGACAGTAGCCCCTGATGCTCTGTTCGGTGTTCGGAGAGGAAAAGCCGAACAGAGGATCAAAATAATTTTCGTAGGAGTCTAACATAAGATGTCTATGTGAATAAGCAGGCGTCACTGCTGGCCACTGCCGCTCATACTGCAGAGGTCTCCGGACTGGAGCAGAACCTGAAGAGGGCCGAGGAAGAGCTCGGCCTCGTGAAGAAGCAGCTGGAGGACAGCCAAGGTATGCAGTAACCTGCTTGTATATTTAGGAAGGATGAATGGTTCATGCTGACTAAAGTGTCATGAATTTTATTAGGGGCCACGACCGACGTGGTAGTCCTCAAGAAGGCGTTAGCCGAGGCCGAGAACAAAGCGGCCAAGGAAAGCGCCGCGCGCGAGAAGCAGGAGGCCCGGGTCAGCGAGGTCCAGCAAGAGCTCCAGGACGCCGTCAAGAAGTATGAGTCCTTGGAGCGTGATTCTAAGACTCAAGAGTCTGAACTTGCCAAGGCCCGCCAGAGCGCACAAGATGCCCGAGCCGAAGCCCAGAGGACCCTCCAGGAAATCCAGGCAGCCAAGAAGATCGCGGCGGGTAAGGCTTTCATTATGCGAAGCAAATCTGCAAAGGAAACGTTCCTTTTACTTACCCGAATTTGGAGCGCTCCAGGGGCGTTCAAGGATCTGCCGCGCAGCATATCAGATGCTGCAGAGTTCTATCGAGCCGAAGAAGGGAGCTCTACAGAGAAGCTGTTCTGGTCTCAATACCTTAGACCAGAACATCCGGTGCCCTTTAGCGACCAGCTGAAACAGTTGGTCGAGCTGCACAAGGCGGCCGAACTAGCCATGAAGGACCTAATAGTCAGGCTATGGCCTACCGAGCCCATGCCCGGCAGCTACTTCAGACTCGTGAAGTGGCTTGTGAGTGCCTGCCCGCGGATTGAAGTCATAAAGCGGTCGGTCTGCATTGAAGGTGCGCGGATGGCCTTTGCCCGCGCCAAGATGCACTGGGCGAAGATGGATGCCAAGAAGCTGATGGCCGAGGGGCCGCCTGAGGGTAAGGAGCACCGCCGACCCGAGCTATATTTTGATAGTGTCTTGGAGGGATCTCGCCTTTTGGCGGAGCAATGTGCGAAGGATGTGATCTTTGAATGAATATATTCCAGTTTGTCTCGCCCTGTAATATGAAATAAAGACAATTTGTGTAATATAATGCTTTGTGTTAAATTTTTACCTCCAGTGCGGCCGTTTATTAAATCTGAGAGTTGGCCAGTCGTCGGCTTCATCCCCTACGTAGGTAGTACGGGGGTGTTCGGGATGGAATCTAAACACTCTTGATCCAATTATTTGGTCCTTGAAGGAGGTGTTTAGCGCAACGAACAAGGCAATCGGACTATAACGCTTTATCACCCTCACTTAGCCATAGGAGTTTGACAATAAAAATGTAGGCGCAGCCCCTAGCATCCAAACTAGAGTGTTGTAAGCACCTGATCGGGTAAGTACCGACCCTTCGCATAATGCGGAAAAAAACCTCTATCGGTTTGAAACCTCCGAACAGCTGACCGGCTCTCGCCGCATCATGACAGTCAGTTTTCGGCTTTCTCTACTGAGGTGCTCATCCGGATGAACCGGGACACAATCGCAGTAGTTCTCCCTTTACTACCCTAGTCGATATAGCGGAACGTAAGGTAGTAAGCACAGGAGCCGGGCAACCCAACTATTGACCAAAGACATGATTCGGAGCCAATGCATATAATGCTAAATTCGGGGTGCCGAACTATACTGTAAAAGTGTTCAGACTTTGTTTCCGTAGTGCGGGGCGCTATGAAGCCCCTGGCAAATATGAAATGTACCAAAGTGTACGGGTGCTATGTGATAAGATTATCAACAGAAAACAAAGGAAAACAGGAAGAGAGCAAAGGTAATAAGCCGGGGCCTTAAATTTTTGGGGCGCAAACTGTTTCCATTATAATTTGTCAAGGCGTATTGATACAAATAGTGCGATAAGCAACAGGCTATTTAACATGCCATGACCAAGGGCGAGCTGCGTGTGGGTATGTAAAACAGGTATAGCGATCATTAGCAGAGACCACCTGGGGATTCCCTTGTACGTCAAAGCTCCTTGCCTCCTTGGTGTATCCGTCCTGTGATCGGTTCGATGATCAGGTTATCAGAAAAAGCCTCGAGAAGAGAAAAACCTGAAATGAAAAAGAAAAATAAAAAGTGAAGGTGTGCGGAACTAGGGGCGGTTGAGCCGCATTATGGATCATGGTCTAGCTTTGCCTCCGTCCGTGCCCATGGTATTTTGAGTGCGTAGTTATGTACCCGGAGCACAAATGTCGCCGCTTCATCGGGACTGGGACGGAGGCCGGATTGCTAGTCAACCTCTGGACGAGCTGGACCGTCCTACCGCAGAGTAGTTCGGACTCGCTTGACAGTGTCCGGGGGCTTTACTGCTGAATTGAGGTTCTGCCTAAAAAGGCTACTTTGTACTTCTGCTGCAAGGGCCACGGTGTGTTCCTCGGTACGGAGGGAGCGCTCCGTATTTCCGTTGACCGTTATTACACCGCGTGGTCCCGGCATCTTGATCTTGAGGTAGACGTAGTGCGGCACTGCGTTGAATTTAGCGAATGCGGTTCGTCCAAGCAGTGCATGATAACCACTGTGGAAAGGGACGATATCGAAGATTAACTCTTCACTTCAGAAATTATCCGGGGATCCGAAGACCACTTCCAGTGTGATTGAGCCCATGCAACAGGCCTCTACACCTGGTATGACACCTTTAAAGGTGGTTTTTGTGGGCTTGATCCTTGAGGGATCGATACCCATTTTGCGCACTGTATCCTGATAGAGCAGGTTCAGGCTGCTGCCACCGTCCATGAGGACTCGCGTGAGATGGAATCCATCAATAATTGGGTCGAGGACCAGTGTGGCTGAACCGCCATGACGGATACTGGTCGGGTGATCCCTACGATCGAAGGTGATCGGACAGGAAGACCATGGGTTGAACTTTGGGGGGACTGGCTCCATCGCGTAGACGACCCTGAGTGCATGCTTGCGCTCCTTCTTGGGGATATGGGTGGCGTATATCATGTTCACCGTTTTAACTTGGGGGGGGGATTTCTTCTGTCGCCCTGTGTTTGGCTGCAGGGGCTCCTCGTCATCGTCCTCGCTGTGCGATCCCTTTTCCTTGTTCTCGGCATTTAACTTGCCGGCTTGTTTAAAAACCCAGCAATCTCTATTGGTGTGGTTGGCTAGTTCGTCTGGGGTGCCATGGATTTGGCACGGACAGTCGAGTATGCGGTCCAAGCTGGATGGTCCCTGATTATTTCTTTTATACGACTTCTTCCGCTGACCGGACTTGGAGCCGCTGAATTTGGCGTTGACAGCAGTGTCATCGGTATTGTCGCCATTGCTTCGGCGTTTGTGTCTACTGCGTCGGAGCTTGCCGTTGCTGTTTTTGGCCTCGGAGGGGCTTGCATCGCTGGCCATATTTTTACTACGGGCCAGCCAGCTATCCTCACCCGCACAAATGCGGGTCATGAGTGCCGTGAGGGCTGCCATAGATTTCGGCTTTTCTTGGCCGAGGCGGCGGGCGAGCTATTCGTCACGGATGCTATGTTTAAAGGCCGCTAGGGCTTGGCATCCGGACAGTCGACTATCTGGTTCTTTTTAGTTAGGAACCTAGTCCAGAATTTCCTGGCTGACTCCCTAGGCTGTTGAACTATGTGACTTAATTCATCGACATATGGTGGCCGGACATATGTGCCTTGGAAGTTGTCAAGGAAGGCTTCTTCCAAGTCCTCCCAGCTGCCAATGGAATTTTCAGGCAGACTGTTTAACCAGTGCCGAGCTGGCCCCTTGAGTTTTAGTGGGAGGTATTTGATGGCGTGGAGGTCATCTCCGGGGGCCATATGGATGTGGAGGATAAAATCCTCGATCCATATAGCGGGATCAGTTGTTCCATCGTATGATTCGATATTTACGGGTTTAAACCCTTCTGGGAATTCATGATCCATTACTTCGTCAGTGAAGCAAAGAGGGTGTGCGGCGCCTCTATATCGGGCCGTGTCGCGACGTAGCTCCGATGGAGTCCGTCTGCGGTTTTCGGCCCGGGCGTGACTAGGTTTGTCACGTCCGAATAGATAGCTGTCGTCGCGTGTCGAGGCACGTCCTCGCGATCCGTAGATCGATCTTGTATGTCCTGCATTATTATCCAATTTTTGCCGCAGGTCGTAGGTATGTCCCCAAGCTGTTTTATCTCTACCCTTACGGTGAGGTGGAGCAAGCTGGTGTTCGGCTTGAGTTACCCCTTTGTCCCGACCCCGTGGTGGTCGGTCAGCCGCATTGCGCGATGATGGTATGGGCTCCAACGCCTCATCATCGAACTGAGGTAGCAATTTACGCTGCGGGTAACTTTTGGCTGGGCGCTTAAGGCCGTATTCTTCGGCTGCCAGGACATCAGTCCATTTATCGTTGAGCAGATCTTGATCAGCTTGAAGCTGCAGCTGCTTCTTTTTCAGGCTCCTTGCAGTGGCTATTAGCTGGCGCTTAAAGCGCTCCTGCTCGAGGGGCTCCTCGGGCACGATAAAGTCCTCGTTGCCGAGGCTCACCTCCTCCTCGGAGAGCGGATGATAACTACCGTCCTCCGAGTCTTCATTTATGGCCTGTTCGTTAGGGCTGACTTGCCCATCCTCCTGATTGTCCTGTTCGGCAGTTTGTTCATCGTGGTCTTCTACGTCTTCGGCATCGTCCGGAGTGTTGTCATCTCCTGTGCCGGTGTTGTTGCCCTTGCTGCGGCGTGGTTTAGAGCGGCGCCGCTGACACCGGCGCTTTGGTTGTGTCTTAGGGGGGCTATCCTCCACTGGGTTTTCCTTGTCGTCGCCGCTATTATCTTTTGGTGTATCCACCATGTATACGTCATATGAGGAAGTGGCCGTCCATCGTTCAGTGAACGGCGGGTTTTGGGCCTCCTCCTCTCCAGCATCGTCGTCCATACCGTCGATGTCTTCGGAGTCATAATCGAGCGCGTCTGTTAGGTCTTCAACAGTGGCTATGAAGTGGGTGGTGGGTGGGAAACAGAATTCTCCATCGTCAGCCTCCAGTTCGAACCGGACATAATTCGGCTGTGAGTCCCCCGACAAGGACAGGTTCTTTAATGAGTTTAGTACATCGCCGAAAGGCGAGTATCGGAAGATGTCAGCGGCGCTGAATTCGAAGATCGATAACCGATCAAGCTCGACGTCCGCAGACGCACATGGTTTGGACTCATAGCCGGAAACGAGTCCGGAGTTCCGGTGACACAGATATCACATGAGGCTAAGTCTGCGTGCGGCTCAAACGCCGCGGAATCAGTGGCCTCCGTGGCGGGGTTGAGCTTCCCGTCCTCGGATGGCGCGATTTGCTCCGGATCTAAGGCCAGAGTAATTACAGGAGCTATCTCCTGGATGTGGTCTGATGACAGATTTAAGTCATGTTCATCGAGGTGACAGGGAGCGGCTGCCGCGGTCTCGAATCCGTCGAAGATCAAGTCTCCGCAGATGTCGGCGACGTAATTCAAGCTCCCGAATCTGACCTGATGGCCAGGGGCGTAGCTTTTGATCTGCTCCAGATGGCCAAGCGAGTTGGCCCGCAGTGTGAAGCTGCCGAATACGAAGATCTGTCCGGGGAGGAAGACTTCTCCTTGGACAGCGTCGTTGTAGATGATCGAAGGGGCCATCAAACCTCTTGATGACGGCACAGTGGAACTCTCAATGAAAGCACCAATGTCGGTGTCAAAACCGGCAGATCTCGGGTAGGGGGTCCCGAACTGTGCGTCTAGGATCGATGGTAACAGAAGACGGGGGGACACAATGTTTACCCAGGTTCGGGCCCTCTCTATGGAGGTAATACCCTACTTCCTGCTTGATTGATCTTGATGAATATGAGTATTACAAGAGTTGATCTACCACGAGATCGTAATGGCTAAACCCTAGAAGTCTATCATGTATGACTATGGTAATGAGTATTCGGTCCTATAGACCTAATCCTCCGGTTTATATAGACACCGGAGGGATCTAGGGTTACACAAAGTCAGTTACAGAGAAAGGAATCTTCATATTTAATCGCCAAGCTTGCCTTCCACGCAAAGGAGAGTCCCATCTGGACACGTTGAGAGTCTTCGGTCCTCATATCTTCACAGCCCATCAGTCCGGCCCATGGCTAATAGGTCGGACGCCCGAGGACCCCTTAGTCCAGGACTCCCTCAACTACTGCGACCATTAGTAAGGTACACATCAATAACATGTATATCACATATACCTTTGTTCACCTTGCCATCCTTCTTATCCGCCAAATACTTGGGGCAGTTCCGCTTCCAGTGACCAGTCCCTTTGCAGTAGAAGCACTCAGTCTCAGGCTTAGGTCCAGACTTGGGCTTCTTCACTTAAGCTGCAACTTGCTTGTCGTTCTTCTTGAAGTTCCCCTTCTTCCCTTTACCTTTTTTCTTGAAACTGGTGGTCTTGTTGACCATCAACACTTGATGCTCCTTCTTGATTTCTACCTCCGCAGCCTTTAGCATTGTGAAGAGCTCGGGAATCGTCTTATCCATCCCTTGCATGTTATAGTTCATCATGAAGCTTTTGTAGCTTGGTGAGAGTGATTGAAGAACTATGTCAATGACACTATCAACCGAAAGATTAACTCCCAGCTGAGTCAAGTGATTATGATACCCAGACATTTTGAGTATATGCTCACTGACAGAACTATTCTCCTCCATTTTGCAGCTATAGAACTTATTGGAGACTTCATATCTCTCAATCCGGGCATTTGCTTGAAATATTAACTTCAACTCCTGGAACATCTCATATGCTCCACGACGTTCAAAACGTCGTTGAAGTCCTGGTTTTAAGCCGTAAAGCATGGCACACTGAACTATCGAGTAGTCATCAGCTTTGCTCTGCCAGGCGTTCACAACGTCCGGCGTTGCTCCTGCAGCGGGTCTTACACCTAGCGGTGCTTCCAGGACGTAATTCTTCTGTGCAGCAATGAGGATAATCCTCAAGTTACGGACCCAGTCCGTGTAGTTGCTATCATCATCTTTCAACTTAGCTTTCTCTAGGAACGCATTAAAATTCAAAGGAACAGTAGCACGGGCCATTGATCTATAACAACATAGACATGCAAAACACTATCAGGTACTAAGTTCATGACAAAATAAAGTTTAATTAATCATATTACTTAATAACTCCCACTTAGATAGACATCCCTCTAATCATCCAAGTGATCACGTGATCCAAATCAACTAAACCATGTCCGGTCATCACATGAGATGGAATAGTTTTCAATGGTGAACATCACTATGTTGATCATATCTACTATATGATTCACGCTCGACCTTTCGGTCTCAGTGTTCCGAGGCCATATCTGCATATGCTAGGCTCGTCAAGTTTAACCCGAGTATTCTGCGTGTGCAAAACTGGCTTGCACCCGTTGTATGTGAACGTAGAGCTTATCACACCCGATCATCACGTGGTGTCTCGGCACGACGAACTTTCACAACAGTGCATACTCGGGGAGAACACTTGTACCTTGAAATTTTAGTGAGATCATCTTATAATGCTACCGCCGAACTAAGCAAAATAAGATGCATAAAGGATAAACATCACATGC
Organism: Triticum aestivum; assembly: GCF_018294505.1. Lineage (NCBI taxonomy): Eukaryota > Viridiplantae > Streptophyta > Magnoliopsida > Poales > Poaceae > Triticum > Triticum aestivum. Next base: position 132,759,409 of record NC_057814.1, on the reverse strand, counting down.
AATCAATATAAGTGATATGATATGGCCATCATCATCTTGTGCCTTTGATCTCCATCTCCAAAGCACCGTCATGATCACCATCGTCACCGGCGCGACACCTTGATCTCCATCGTAGCATCGTTGTCGTCTCGCCAACTATTGCTTCTACGACTATCGCTACCGCTTAGTGATAAAGTAAAAACAATTACAGGGTGTTTGCATTCATACAATAAAGCGACAACCATATGGCTCCTGCTAGTTGCCGATAACTCTGTTACAAAACATGATCATCTCATACAATAAAATTTAGCATCATGTCTTGACCATATCACATCACAACATGCCCTGCAAAAACAAGTTAGACGTCCTCTACTTTGTTGTTGCAAGTTTTACGTGGATGCTACGGGCTGAGCAAGAACCGTTCTTACATACGCATCAAAACCACAACAATTTTTCGTCAAGTGTGTTGTTTTAACCTTCAACAAGGACCGGGCGTAGCCACACTTGATTCAACTAAAGTTGGAGAAACTGACACCCGCTAGCCACCTATGTGCAAAGCACGTCGGTAGAACCAGTCTCGCGTAAGTGTACGCGTAATGTCAGTCCGGGCCGCTTCATCCAACAATACCACCGAATCAAAGTATGACATGCTGGTAAGCAGTATGACTATTATCGCCCACAACTCTTTGTGATCTACTCGCGCATATAACATCTACACATAGACCTGGCTCGGATGCCACTGTTGGGGAACGTAGTATTTCAAAAAAATCCTATGATCATGCAAGATCTATCTAGTAGAAGCATAGCAACGAGCGGGGAGAGTGTGTCCACGTACCCTCGTAGACCGAAAGCGGAAGCGTTTAGTAACGCGGTTGATGTAGTCGAACGTCTTCGCGATCCAACCGATCAAGTACCGAACGTACTGCACCTCCGCGATCTGCACACGTTCAGCTCGGTGACGTCCCTCGAACTCTTGATCCAGCTGAGGCCGAGGGAGAGTTTCGTCAGCACGATGGCGTGGTGACGGTGATGATGAAGTTAGGGCTTCGCCTAAGCACTATGACGATATGACCGAGGTGCAAAACTGTGGAGGGGGGCACCGCACACGGCTAAGTCAAATCTTGAGTGCCTTTGGGGTGCCCCCTGCCCACGTATATAAAGGAGGGAGGAAGAGGAGGCCGGCCCTAGAAGGGGCGCGCCAAAGGGGGGAGTCCTACTTGGACTCCCGGTCCAAGTAGGATTCAACCCCCCCCTTTCCTATTCCAACTAGGCGAAGGAAGGGAAGGAGGAAGAGGGGAGAAGGAAGGAGGGGGTCGCGCCCCCTCCTAGTCCAATTTGGACCAGCCCATGGGGGGGGCGCGGCCACCCCTTGGAGCCCTTCTCTCCTTTCCCGTATGGCCCATTAAGGCCCACTACTTCCCCCGGCGAATTCTCGTAACTCTCCGGTACTCCGAAAAATACCCGAATCACTGGGAACCTTTCTGATGTCCGAATATAGCCTTCCAATATATCAATATTTACCTCTCGACCATTTCGAGACTCCTCGTCATGTCCGTGATCTCATCCGGGACTCCGAACAAACTTCGGTCATCAAATCACATAACTCATAATACAAATCGTCATCGAACGTTAAGCGTGCGGACCCTACGGGTTCGAGAACTATGTAGACATGACCGAGACACATCTCCGGTCAACAACCAATAGCGGAACCTAGATGCTCATATTGGCTCCTACATATTCTACGAAGATCTTTATCGGTCAAACCGCATAACAACATACGTTGTTCCCTTTGTCATCGGTATGTTACTTGCCCGAGATTCATTCATCGCTATCATCATACCTAGTTCAATCTCGTTACCGGCAAGTCTCTTTACTCGTTCCGTAATACTTCATCCCGCAACTAACTCATTAGTCACATTTCTTGCAAGGCTTATAGTGATGAGCATTACCGAGAGGGCCCAGAGATACCTCTCCGAAACACAGAGTGACAAATGCTAATCTCGATCTATGCCAACCCAACAAACACCTTCAGAGACACCTGTAGAGCATCTTTATAATCACTCAGTTACGTTGTGACGTTTGATAGCACACAAGGTGTTCCTCCGGTATTCGGGAGTTGCATAATCTCATAGTCTGAGGAACATGTATAAGTCATGAAGAAAGCAGTAGCAATGAAACTGTAACGATCATAATACTAAGCTAACGAATGAGACTTGTCCATCACATCATTCTCCTAATGATGATGTGATCCCGTTCATCAAATGACAACACATGTCTATGGTTAGGAAACATAACCATCTTTGACAAACAAGCTAGCCAAGTAGAGGCATACTAGGGACACTCTGTTTTTGTCTATGTATTCACACATGTACTAAGTTTCCGGTTAATACAATTCTAGAATGAATAATAAACATTTATCATGATATAAGGAAATAAATAATAACTTTATTATTGCCTCTAGGGCAGTGGCGGTGCCAGGAATCATATCATGTGTAGTCAATTGGGTGTTGTGTAATCAAATGTAGTATGTATTTATAAGATTTTGTTGCCTGATTTCTACTTGTTGTATGATGTATTTACAGAAATCTGTGTAGTCAATTGACCTCACAGGTCAAGTGTGGCTTCGCCACTGCTCTAGGGCATATTTCCTTCAGCAATTTGGGGTGGGTCGGGCTATCGGATCCGACGTGGCAGGCGTGCCGCGCGCCCCATATCCACCCCATATTTGGGCTGGATATGGAGGGTGTCGCTCAGCCCGGGCGTTTGAAGGCCGTTTGAGAGGCCCGTCTGGGTTAAAAAATCGTGACCGTGCGGCCTGCCCGGGCGTTTGAGACGGTTTGAGAGGTCCGGTTGTAGATGCTCTTACAGGCTATGTCTAAAAAAACACTACCATTTTTTTAATCTTTTAAAAAACTACCACAAAATTGGTTCGTTGTTCCAAAAAACTACTATATTGCACTGATGACTATGTTGGTTAACTTTAAACGTTATTATGACAGCTCGGGTCCACCCGTCAGGTGGACCGTTAGGTATGACCGTTAGGTTGACCATTGACAAGCCAAATATTTTTTGACATGCAATCGGGTCCCTACAATAAAAACTAACAACAATCACGCCCCTGAAAAAAATACAAAAAGCAATCGGGTCCCTAAAAATAAAAAAGAAGCAATCAGGCCCTCGCCGGCGAGCTCCTCGTCGGAGCCGTCCGGCACCACGCTTGTAGTAGATGGCTGCTGGCCGTGACAGCCGTGGCCGGCGGGAATCAGTAGCGGCAGCGGGCTGGAACCGGCCGTGCTCCCTGGCTTCTCCCCGCCCGTGCTCGAGTTGTCCAGCGGCGCGGAGCTCCTCCTCCTCTCTGCTGGGCGGAGCTAAGCAGAGCCACGTCCTGCTGGCGCGGAGCTAAGCGAGGCATGTCCTGGTGGCGTCCGGCGGCGCGGAGCTCCTCCTCCTCTCTGCGGCGGCGTCGAGTGAAGCAGGCGACGGCGGCGTGGGTACTGCCATGTAGTACGAGCTCGACTCCGACCACCAGCGAGCCGCTCTGAGCCGCCCATCCGCCGCCCTCTTTCCATCTTCTTCGTGTCCATGGCGTGGTGGTGGCCGGCCCTGGCGGTGGCGGCCGTGGCTGCGCGGGGCGTGGTGCTGGCTGCGGCAGCCCGTGGTGGTGCCCGGCAATGGCTCGAAAAAGTGACAGGGAAGAAGAGGGAGAGAAGAAAGATAAGGGAGAGAGATAGCACTTACATGTGGGACCCATATGTAAGTTAACGGTCAAACAAACAGTCAACTGACGGTTTGTTTAGGAGCGGGCCTGACCTGTCATAAACCAGATTAATTCTAAAGCATCTGGTCATTTGGGTTTTTTTGGAACAACGAACCAATTTTGTGATAGATTTTTGAAAGATTAAAAAAATGATATTTTTTGTAGACATAGCTTGTAATGTGGTAGTTTTTTGCTATATACTCGAATCAATCGGAATGCACAACTTTTGTGCTTCTTTTCTTAGAGCATCGCAGCTCGGCTCCAAATCCTCATTGCTCTCGATACACAACAACACTCCTCAATTTAAACCTTAAGTTTTTTAAAGGAATTTAAACCTTAAGTTGTTCAAACATATGCATATGATTAGTGAAATGGAGAGAGAGGAGACAAAAAAAGGAAGAGCGAAGGTGGTTCGAGATGAACCGGGTACAACGTGACAGACTGTCTGGTCATGTCCAGACACCTCTACTCCATTCCCTCCCCATACATAGATTGGGTTTGAGAAGAGAACAATCAAACCAAGGGATTAAGGGGAAACTACATGGATGAACCATGGACATATGAACCCACTTCAGAAAACTCATTTTTAAATGCCAAAAAAATATAAGAAAAATTTCACGCATACATCTTCATATTCTATGCGCACGTAGAAAGTTTCAGGGAAAAACTACTTTTTCCCGAGACCGCTGGCTGTCAAGCTTTTTCTGTGTCTAGCTGGCCTCGACCGATGTTGGATCGCTGCTCGTCTCGCCCGCCATGGGCTGACGCACAACCTCCCGTGCATCATGTGCGACCAGGAGGACGAGACCATGCACCATCTCCTCGTCGGTTGCCACGTCTCCCGCTTCGTCTGGCATGACATTTTTCACTGATGCCGACTCACCGTCCAGCCTCCGGACGGTACGGTCGATCTCTTCCAGTGGTGGTCCTCGACTCTTCATGCATCCCCGGCGAGCCATCCCAAAGCATTGGGATCCCTTATTGCTCTCACTGCTTGGACTATTTGAAAGCACCGCAACGCCTGCATCTTCGATGGCGTGACACCAATGCATACCCACCTGTTGCACACTATACAGGAGGAAGCTCGCACCTCGGCCAAGACAGGTGCTAGAGACCTATGCAACATCATACATGTAACCTCATCCCTTGTACCTGGGGCTGAGCAACCCCTTCTACCGATGCTCACCAGCACCCTCGTAAGCGCCTTTCTAGTGTACGCTCTACGGCGATTGCTACCATGTATTTTCGTTCTCCCCTCTATCAATGGAATGATACGCATCCCGCGTATTCGCAATTTTTTTTTCTTTGATTTGTGCAAAAAAGACAAAAAAATGTGTTGTGGAACGCTATTTAAAAGCACTAATTTTTTTCTTTTTTGCGGAGGCAAAACAAAAGAGATTTTTTCACGAAACCTTGTACCTCACACACATGTTGCGAAGATGTATACATTAAATTTTGTTTCAATGTTTTTGGCATTTTAAAACGGGTTTAAAATGCATTTTTTTTATAAACGGGTTTTTTTAAAACCTGGTTCCCCCTTTATTCAGTCAATAGAGTAGCATCGTTTACAACCAAGGGAACCACCTCATTCGGAGGAGAATCCATCCAGATACTAGGGGGAGAGTATTTAGCTAGCCTAGCTAGTTCATGAGCGACCTGGTTGCTCTCCCTATTACAATGATCATACACAACGTGATTAAAATCTGATGACATATAATAACAGTCATCGAAAATAGCACTTGCAACTGAGCTAGAAGTACCATCTTTCAAGGCCGAGACCACTTCCACATTATCTGACATCACTTCTAATTTACTGCACCCCACCATCTTAGTTAGATTTAATCCAAATCTGACTGCAATTGCTTCAGCCGAAAATGGATCATAACAGAGACTCAACCGTTCATTTGCTGCTGCCACAAATTTGCCCTTGTGGTCCCGGAGGACAGCACCGAAAGCCGGCATCCACGTTAAGCTTCATGTAGCCTGCTCTTGGTCTAGTCCAGGTTGCAACTCGCACCTTTGCCTTGGGTTTACAAGCGGTCACAAAGTTTGCTGCAAGGGCCCTCACAGCTAACTGAATTTGGGCAGCATTCTGGGTCTGACCTCCATGGGTAAGCTTTCTTCGCTCAAACCATGAATTTGGGCAGCATTCTGGGTCTGACCTCCATGGGTAAGCTTTCTTCGCTCAAACCATAAGTACCATGCCGTGATAGCAATAGGTTCATATGGACGTCCCCACTCGGTATTAGGGGGTCTTCATTGGAGGTAGTATGTTTTTTGTTTGAACACAAGTGTTCGGACTGTCCACCGGACATATAAAGAAGGTTTTGGTTGTCCAACCGGAGATGGTCTTATGTGCTTGGAGAATCTACTGCGTGCTGCATGAACCAAAAGCTTCATCCAACTATCCCGGTTTCCCCGAAAGAAAGAAGACACCAACTACCCGAATTGCAAATTTCCTTCAGAATTGTCATCTTACCCTCAGTTCAGCCCAAGCATGCCCTGACCTGGGTGCCTACCAGAGTACCAGTAAACACCCTACACTGTCACAGTTAAATATTGATAACACAAGGCATTTAAAATGGACAGCTCCGATGTTTTTCCCATATATGTCATCATCATTACAACACGGGGTACGCAATGAACAAGAACAAACACTTCAAACACGTATACAAGCTCGTGAGTGTACCGAACCGAAAGCTCCAAGGGGCACAGCATGAAGGATGTGTCTTAAACAGGAGATGCTCAGAGCGGAAGACATCGAATGGAGAACTGACGATGCCCCTGGGGATGTTACAGGCTGAAGTAACTGAAACTTCCGTCTGATATCTACCTATGGTTGCAACTCCCGAGCACCGTCAAGGGCTTCTTGCAGGCTGGACACAGCCTTGTCGTACATCAGGAAACCCATGAACCAGAACTCATGCCCTTCAACCGAGACAACCTGGATGTACTTTTCAGCAGGATTTACTTTGCTCACTGAAGGATTGGCTGTTCTTAGCTGATGAAGAGGAATGACCACCTGTTTTTTTGGAAAGGAGAACAACAATTTAGTACGAAGGATATGCATAAACATGTACTAGCAATTAATATATAAACTGGATGGAGCTAGAAATGTGTAAAACAAGCATCATCGCTTAAGTGCCCACCTTTCCTTCTATTTTCCTTCCTCAACAAATAAAAATTCAAAGATCACTAACTACCTTTACCTCTGAACCAATAACACTTCTGCCATTCATGCAATAAGCTGCACTACATGAAATACAAAATACAGACCTAGACAGATGTTACGAGGAAGTGAATAACCCGTACCTTGTAGTAACTCCATTCTGTTTTATTTCCCGCCTTGTAAGAAAGAGGATTGTCACTGCAGAATGCAATTTTAGCTGTAGAAATGTACATAACTCCCATGACAGGGCCAGCAGATGTTGATAGATAGCACGCGTAAGACATTTTCAGCTGCTCATCCGGCAGAATCTCGAACGTCTGTTTAAATATTTTTTCATAGCCACCTTCCGCTAAGACCTTTGTTCCTTGAGCAAGCCGTCCCATAGCAGCCTCAGTAAAACTAGGCCCTGTCTTGACTGTTTGAGAGAAAAAGGTTGTACTGTCAGACATACAGCATACCATGTTAACAGCGAGTGTAGAAGGTATTAATTACTCCCTCTGTAAAGAAATGTAAGAGAGTTTAGATCACTACTTTAGTGATCTAAACGCTCTTATATTTCTTTACGCAAGGAGTATTAAACTCATCATATCAACTGTAGTTCTGCCAGTCCAACACATGCGTATATTCCTTGGTGAATACAAGATCATGCAAAACATTGGACTGGACATGTTACAGAAGGCAAGAGAGATTCTTAACTTAGTATCTACAAAGTACCAAAACTTTGTCATTCTATATGTCAAGTTAACGATCTCAAAAAACTCCATTAGGAGGTTATTCAAGACGCAATGATCGTGAGATCCTCATCTTCAGTTCGAAGCATAATTGAACACAGAATATACTGTGGCTGATGCAACAAATGTGCACCCAACTGTATGAAGTCTTGAATCTTCTGTAGAGAAAGATTGCTATTTCCATAACAAATGGGCATTTAAAATGTATCACTGGTTCTCTGGAGCTAGATGATTACCCCTAAGCCCCTAACTGGAAGGTTATTACCTAAAGGTAAGTGCAGATCTGATGTCATTGTCAACATGTCACAGATTCTCATTAAGTAATCTCTATTTGTCCAAAGGAACCCGTGCTAATTGCGTATAACTACACATGCAGATGCTGATTTGCATAGGTGAAGCGAGTAGTTGATCTCTAATAAGTTAGCGCTGCTCTTCGTAAACTGGATAAATAGGAGAAACGTCCAATCACTAGTTCTTCCTCTGCATAAATGACTAAGCATACTACATACTGGAAATTTATTATGGTTATTTAATTATTCAAAAGATGAAAAAGGCCGCCAGTACAGCTACAAGTTTCACTTTCCCCCTTCTTATAAGTCTGCTGGTACAAAATAAACTAACATACAAAATATATTGCTGGTTCTACAGAGCTAGGTGTTTAACCCTAGGCCCCTCAAGAAGGTTGGTATCTAAAAGGTGGGAGCAAATCTAATGTTAATATGGCATGTTTCTCCTTAAGTGGTTTCCATTCTTCCCAAGGAATGTGTGCTAATTTACAGGAAGGACAACCTATATGCATATGCTCGTTTGAAATGAAGAATTCATTGGTTAAATCTCTTATACTTAATGCCACTGCGACTATTCCATCAGTAGAAACATCACAGAGTTCAGACACGTGAGGGAACTGGATATACAAAAATGATTAAGTATGTTATCTCCATAAGTATGAAACGATTAAGTATTTGTATATACTGGAAATCTTATATGGATATTAACTACTCCTAGGAAACAAATACTGAACTATCTGAGAACTCTGATTAAGTATGCTGCGACTATATGCATATGCTCGTTTGAAACGATTAAGTATGCTATATACTGGAAATTGGAAATTTCCTATGGATATTGACTACTTGGCTACTCCTAGGAAACAAATACTGAACTATCTGAGAACTCTGATTAAGTTTATCAGCAGAATTATAAGTTTTGGGGAAACTACACCCAATATTTAGGTACTTTCTTTTCTCAGGACAAAGATACACATCCTTCTCCACCAGCTATTCCAATCCCCACAACTACATGAAGGAATCTCCTGGGGTTTTACTTTACAACTTTATTCGGTACTCATCATTTCATCCATCCTTAAAAAGCTACGAAAAGCCTAGAACCTTGGCCCATGGCACCCAACCCCGCCCCTCAAGAAATGAATCTCACAGAACAAACAAAGAACAGAGTAAAGTATATTCCCCAAGGAGACGTAGGGGGGTTAGGGCGCTGAGATCTCACAGTGCTGCCACGTGTCGCGGCTGAGGCTCTCGACCATGCTGGTGGTCTCCGCCATGGACTTCCCCCACCTCGACAGCGTGTCCTTCATCGCCTCCACCGCGCCTGCGGCACACCGACACCGAAAACGGGGATCAGAACCGAGGGTACCGTGCTAAACCGAGCGTGGCGGAGGCCGGATCAGCGGGCGGTTACCCTTGGAGGAGGAGGCGGCGGGCCCGCGGGAGACGTACTGGCTGGCCTCTGCGGAGGCGGCGGCCGGCACGTAGGTGGGCGACTCGGACGTGAGCTTCTCGCTCCACGTGACGGTCTTGTGCTGCTGCTGCGGCTGCAGCTGCACCGGCGCCAGGGCGGGCGCGGACGAGGGCGGATCGGCCGCCGCCTCGGGGGCCGGGGCCGGCGCCGGTGCGGGCGCGGGGGGAGAGGAGGGATCGGGGGGAGACAGCGGGTGCTGGGTCTCGGATTGGGGAGCGGCGGTGGGGGAGCCGACGGGCGGCTGCATCTCGGCGGCGGCCGGCTGCATCTGGAGGGTTCTCTCGGGGGTCTCCCTCTCGGGCTGCGCTTCTCGCAAGCGGGGGGAGGGAGGGAGGAAATGCGTTGCGCGTCTGGGTGCGGGGTGTGGGGAGGTTGGGCAGTAGTGGTGTGGGGGTCAAACCTGTCCTGTTTTCGCTTGTGGGGAAGTGGCAGGACGCACGCACGCGACTCCGCCGCGATGCTGTGCCGCTGCAACGGGCAAACTGCGGGGCTGTGTTCCTTCCCGAACCTTAGGATTTTTTATTATTATTTAGTTTAGGATTTTTCTCAAACCTTAGGATGCGTTTGGTTACCTGCACAAGTCTCGACTAGGCCTGTTAGATATAAATTTGACTCGTTTGGTTGTCTGTTTTTACTATTTGACACGCATCGCACGGACCTTAACTCAACGCTCAGCTAGCCTTAGCAGGAACGGCTAAATCGACCTTTTTCTCCCAGCCAGGCTCACGCCGTGCAGTGAGAGGCACGCCGCGCCGAGCTGATGTGAGGAGAGGATGGCGTGAGCTCGTGCGCGGAAAAAGCGGCGGGAGAACTTGGGCCACCTCCCGCCGAATCAGACGCCCTATTTAACCCCCGTTAGTTCATCGCTGATTTCCCTGCCATAATCCTCACCTCTCCCTCCCACCCCCCTCCCCACCGCCGCGCACGCTCGCCGTCCGCGTCAACTACCTGCTCCCCGATGGTTGTAAGTTCTATCACACCCCCCCTTCCTACTCGTTGTAGCTTTGGTATGTGACCATCTACTAGGGATCAATCTGTGAGCACTGGTAGTGTTGCAGAGTGTCGATCTATGACCATGTGATGTTGTGGTAGATACTAATGATGGGTTGCTAGAACAGTAGGGTTTGGTAGTTTGATTTCATGATGCTTTTCAGTTCGACTCCGATGATATTATCGTAGATCTGGTTATGCCCTGTAAATCTGAGCATGTGCAGTGCGGTAGGATGCTAGTATGGTTGATATGTAGCTGTGGTGGTCGAGTTTAATGCTTGGAACTCATTGGTAGCACTCTGGTATGCCTGTGGTTATGAAATGTGATCTGAAACTTGGCTAGTGTTGATTACACCACATCCACACATGGACATATATGATATATGTGTGGTTGTGTCATACTAGTACAGATCCTAACTATTATAGGATATGAGAATCCAAGATTTTAGTCAGGCCCTTGTTCAGTCGGGCCAGTGCATGGCGTCCTATGTCGAGGACTCTCGACCCGAGAAGATGCCTCGGGATTCTGAGGTGTTCGTGATGGGCAATGGTGCATGGAAAACAAAAAATTCCTACGAAACACCCAAAGATCTATCTATGGAGATGCTAACAACGAGAGGGGAGTGTGTCTACGTACCCTTGTAGACCGAATGAGATGGGCCGTTGTTCTGTCGTGGTTGACGTAGTCGTACTCGCGTCGTGATCCAATCCAATCCAAGTACCGCATGTGCGGCACCTTCGAGTTTAGCACACGTTTGGCTTGGTGGCGTCCTCTCCTTCTTGATCCAGCAAGCGAGGGAGATGAGGTAGATGAGATTTGAACCAACACGGCGGCGTGGTGGTGGTGACAGCAGCGGAACTGCAGCAGGGCTTCGCCCAGCGTCTGCGCGAGGTGGAGGAGGTGTAACGGGAGGGAGACGGGCAAGGGTGGAAACGTACATATCCCCATGCGCCTCCCCACTATATACAGGGGTGGAGGGGGCTGGTGGCTTGCCCTCCAAGCCCCTAGGGTCGTTGGCCAAGGGGGAAGGAAATCCCTCCTTTCCTTCCCTACAGATCGCTATCCCTTCTTAGGGATCTTGATATTATCCCTTCGAGATATGATCATATTCCTTGTAAGCGGGGATCTTGGTGCGCCTAGACCAGGGGTGTGGGGACTTGCCCCACTACCCACGTCCATGTGAGCCCCCCATGCAGATGGACCCCACTCTGGAACCTTCCTGTTCCCGGTACAATACCAAAAAATCCCGGACAATTTCTGGAACCCTGAATATGACTTCCCATATATAAATCTTTACCTCCGGACCAATCCCGGAGCTCCTCGTGATGTCTCGGATCCCATACGGGACTCTGAACAACCTTCGTACTTCACCGTACTAATACCTCAATACTACCCTAGCTATCGAACGTTAAGTGTGCGACCCGACAGGTTCGAGAACATGCAGACATGACCGGTCCTCTCCGATCAATAATCAACAGCGGGACCTGGATTCCCATCTTGATTCCCACATACTCAATGAAGATCTTTATCATTTGAACCACAATTTTGAGGATTCGGTCAATCCCGTATACAATTCCCTTTGTTCAGTGATATGTTACTTTCCCGAATTCGATCGTTGGTATCTCCATACTTTGTTCAACCTCGTTACCGGCAAGTCTCTTTACTCATTCCTTAATACAAGATCCCCATGACTAAACTCATTAGTCACATGCCTGCAAGCTTCTTGTGGAACTGTATTACCGAGAGGGCCTAGAGATATCTCTCCATCAGACGGAGCGACAAATCCCAGTATGGATCCATGTGATAATCCCCAAGTGCAGGGAATCGTCGTAGCAATTCCCAAAGGTGGAAGTGATAAGTATGGAGTGTCGAACCCACAAGGAGCTAAAAGTAAGATCAATATTCTCTCAAGTTCTATCTGCCACTGATACGACTCTACATATACCGAACGTTTGCTTCCAACTAGAAACGAGAAATAAAACTACGTTGTGGGTATGAAGAGGATAACTTTGCATGGTATCGGAGAGCTAAAATATAAAAGTAGGTGCTGTTATCATAAAGTTAGAATATATTACTAAATATTATAAATAGCGAGTGTGGAATAATGATGGGTAGGTGTGCGGAATTATCCTAGGCAATTGTTAACAAGACCGGTAATCACTATTGCAATTTCATATGAGGGAGAGGCATAAGCTAACATACTTTCTCTTCTTGGATCATATGCACTTATGATTGGAACTCTAGCAAGCATCCGCAACTACTAAAGATCATTAAGGTAAAACCCAACCATAGCATTAACATATCAAGTCCCCTTTATCCCATACGCAGCAACCCCCTTACTCGGGTTTATGCTTCTGTCACTCAAGCAACCCACTATAAGTGAATCATGAACGTATTGCAACACCCTACAACGGGAATCCCTCACGCTTGCGCGACACGGAGGGCACAATAGGACAACACCAAAATAAAACATACAACTCATACCAATCTAGATCATCAATCAACCCAAAGACAAAGGATATCTACTCAAAACATCATAGGATGGCAACACATCATTGGATCATAATATGTGGCATAAAGCACCATGTTTAAGTAGGGATTACAGCGGGGTGCGGGAGAGTGGACCGCGTAAAAGAGATGAGGATGGTGATGTTGATGAAGACGATCACCGTGGCGATGATTCCCCTCCCGATGGCACTCCGGCGCCACCGAGAGAGAGGAGGAGAGGTTCTCCCCCTTGTGCTTCCTCCTGAAGGAAATATGCCCTAGAGGCAATAATAAAGTTATTATTTATTTCCTTATTTCATGATAAATGTTTATTATTCATGCTAGAATTGTATTAACCGGAAACTTAGTACATGTGTGAATACATAGACAAACAGAGTGTCCCTAGTATGCCTCTACTTGACTAGCTCGTTAATCAAAGATGGTTAAGTTTCCTAGCCATGGACATGTGTTGTCATTTGATGAACGGGATCACATCATTAAAGAACGATGTGATGGACAAGACCCATTCGTTAGATTAGCATTATGATCATTTCAGTTTCATTGCTACTGCTTTCTTCATGACTTATACATGTTCCTCTGACTATGAGATTATCCAACCCCCGAATACCGGAGGAACACTTTGTGTGCTATCAAACGTCACAACGTAATTGGGTGATTATAAAGATGCTCTACAGGTGTCTCCGAAGGTGTTTGTTGAGTTGGCATATATCGAGATTAGGATTTGTCACTCCGTGTATCGGAGAGGTATCTCTGGGCCCTCTCGGTAATGCACATCACTATAAGCCTTGCAAGCAATGTGACTAATGAGTTAGTTGCGGGATGATGCATTACGGAACGAGTAAAAAGACTTGCCGGTAACAAGATTGAACTAGGTATTGAGATACCGACGATCGAATCTCGGGCAAGTAACATACCGATGACAAAGGGAACAACGTATGTTGTTCTGCGGTTTGACCGATAAAGATGTTCGTAGAATATGTAGGAACCAATATGAGCATCCAGGTTCCGCTATTGGTTATTGACTGGAGACGAGTCCCGGTCATGTCTACATAGTTCTCGAACCCGTAGGGTCCGCACGCTTAACGTTCGGTGACGATCGGTATTATGAGGTTATGTGTTTTGATGTACCGAAGGTTGTTCGGAGTCCCGGATGAGATCACGGACATGACGAGGAGTCTTAAAATGGCCGAGACATAAAGATCGATATATTGGAATGCTATATTTGGACATCGGAAGGGTTCCGGGTGAGTTCGGGCATTTACGGGAGTACTAGGGGTTACCGGAACCCCCCGGGGAGTACATGGGCCTTAATGGGCCTTAGTGGGAGAGAGGAGGAGGCGGCCAAGGTGGAGGCGCCCCCCGCCAAGCCCAATCCGAATTGGGAGGGGGGCCGCCCCCCCGCTTTCCTTCTCCCTCTCTCCTCCTTTCTTCCTCTCCTACTCCAACTAGGGAAGGGGGGAATCCTACTCCAGGTAGGAGTAGGACTCCCCCTAGGGCGCGCCATAGAGAGGGCCGGCCCTCCCCTCCTCCACTCCTTTATATACGGGGGAGGGGGGCACCCCATAGACACACAAGTTGATTGTTTGGCCGTGTGCGGTGCCCCCTCCATAGATTTCCACCTCGGTCATATCGTTGTAGTGCTTAGGCGAAGCCCTGCGTCGGTAACTTCATCATCATCGTCATCACGCCGTCGTGCTGACGAAGCTCTCCCTCGACACTCAGCTGGATCTTGTAACGCCCACGATGCGGCTATATCTCCCACGTGTCGAGGCACGACTTAGAGGCATAACCGCATAGTGGTTTTGTCGCAAGAAGGGTCATCTTCACACAATCCCATGTAATGAACAATAATGGGATAAAGAGTTGGCTTACAATCGCCACTTCACACAATACATAAATATAATTCATACATCATCCAAAATACACACATAGACCGACTACGGTCAAGATCCAAATGAAAATAAGATACCCCAAATGCTAGATCCCCGATCGTCCCAACTGGGCTCTACTACTGATCATCAGGAAAAGACACATAGTAACGACCACGTTCCTCATCGAACTCCCACTTGAGGTCGATCCCATCATCTGCACTGGCATCGTCGGCACCTCCAACTGTTTTGGTAGAATCTGTGAGTCACGAGGACTCAGCAATCTCACACCCGCGAGATCAAGACTATTTAAGCTTATAGGAAAGGATGGTGTAATGAGGTGGAGCTGCAGCAGACACTAAGCATATATGGTGGCTAACATACGCAAAAGAGAGCGAGAAGAGAAGCAACGGAGCGGTCGTCTTCTAGTAATGACCAAGAAGTGATCCTGAACTCCTACTTACGTCATTCATAACTCAAACCGTGTTCACTTCCCGGACTCCGCCGAGAAGAGACCATCACGGCTACACACACAGTTGATGTATTTTAATTAAGTCAAGTGACAAGTTCTCTACAACCGGACATTAACAAATTCCCATCTGTCTCATAACCGCGGGCACGGCTTTCGAAAGATAATACCCTGCAGGGGTGTCCCAACTTAGCCCATCATAAGCTCTCACGGTCAACGAAGGATAAACCTTCTCCCGGAAAGACCCGATCAGTCTCGGAATCCCGGTTTACAAGACATTTCGACAATGGTAAAACAAGACCAGCAAAGCCGCCCGATGCGCCGACAAATCCCGATAGGAGCTGCACATATCTCCTTCTCAGGGCACACCAGATGAGACATCCTACGAGTAAAACCAGACCTCAAGTTTTCAGGAGGGGGCCCCGCAGTCTACTCAGTTCGGACCAACACTCGAAGGAGCACTGGCCCGGGGGGGTTAAAATAAGATGACCCTCGGGCTCGCGAAAACCCGGGGGAAAGGCTTAGGTGGCAAATGGTAAAACCAAAGTTGGGCCTTGCTGGAGGAGTTTTATACAAGACGAACTGTTAAGGGGGTCCCATAAATCACCCAACCGCGTAAGGAACGCAAACTCAAGGAACATAATACCGGTATGACAGGAACTAGGGCGGCAAGAGTGGAACAAAACACCAGGCATAAGGCCGAGCCTTCCACCCTTTACCAAATATATATAGATGCATTAATTAAATAAGAGATATTGTGATATCCCAACATGTCCATGTTCCAACATGGAACAACTTCAACTTCACCTGCAACTAGCAATGCTATAAGAGGGGCTGAGCAAAAGCGGTAACTTAGCCAAACAACGGTTTGCTAGGAAAGGATGGTTAGGGCTGACATGGCTAAAATGGGAGACATGATATAGCAAGTGATAGGTAGCGGAGCATGGCAATAGAGCGAACAACTAGCAAAGCAAAAATAGAAGTGATTTCGAGGGGTGGTCATCTTGCCTGCAAGGTTCTCAGAGTTGTCGAAAGCTTGAACCTCGTAAGCGTACTCGACAGGTTCCTCGTTCACGAACTCGTCTCCCGGCTCTACCCAAGACAAGAACACAAGCAAACGGAACCACAATCAACAACGAGAAATGCGCAAGCAACATGATGCAAAACATGTATGATATGCAAGATATGATATGCGATGCGTATGCGTGCTCCGGAGGGGAAATGATGAACATGGCAGTAACTTGGCAAACCAAGCATGCCACTGGAAAGATGAGATGATTTCGGTCAAAATCGATATAAAGATCACCGGAATCGGATGCACGGTTTGCAAATGGCAAGCAAAACAAGAATGACACTAATCTGCGATAAACAGCAAGATAGCACTTAAAATGCAACAAGTAATAATGCTACAGCACTCCAACATAGCAACAAAACACATGGCAGTAAACTACAGTAGACGCTTGACAAAAAATGAACACTGAGCTACGGATAGTTCACAACATATCAAGCTCAAACAAGCATGACAAAAGTGCAAAAGATTACAGGTTCACAGACTTAGTGAAACACTGGACATGGCAGTAAACAGCATCAGGTAGCAATGTTCAGAGCACGAAATAAACATGCTACAGGAACTTAACATAGCAAAACAAGGCATGGTAGTGTTCTACTAACAGCACATGACAAAAGTCCCTTACTGACCATAAGCCAAAAAGGACCAGAAGATATGATGGCAAGCATGTAAACATAGCAAGTTTCGTTATCAGGTTTCAGACTTAGCAGAAAACAGAGCATGGCAGAAACAATAATATGAAGGCATCTTGGTGAGCTTGATGCACTCACTACAGAGCAATGAATGACAAAACAATCATACCTACAGAAAGATGGCATGTTTAAGAAGCTATCCATGGCAAGAACAAAAGCATAGCATGTATGGATCAACTACAACAAGCTTGGCAAAATTGAATAACACGTAAACAATCTGCTAGAAATATTTTATAGCAAAAGTAGAGCAAGATTGAGTCATGCTATGGCACTCCATAAATTCAAACAAGGGCAGGAATGGATCAATTACAACAGTATCTACAAAACATCCTTACTGAACATCTCCAAAATATGCATGGATCTCTCTGTAGCATCAAGTTTACATGGCAACAAAATAACAGCAGACAAAGACTTGGAGAAAACACCAAGTCCCTGAAATCAGAAACATTACGGGGCCTAGTTTGCATGCTTGTGCTAGTCACCACAGAGATCACAAAAATACATGGCATACACACTTGGAAAGATGGCATGGCATACAACAAAACACATGTAGAGCTCATGCCAATAAGATGCACAGATTAAATGATACAAAAATGACAAATCTCCAAGTTCTGCTAAGAACCAGCAGATAACAGCAACTAGCACTCTTGCAACAGAGATTTGGGCATCAAGATGGCCTCAAATGAACATGGTGCAATTGAATAAAATGTAGAGCATCACGAGGCGAACAATTTGACATATTGCACGCGCAAAACGGAGCTATGTACAGAGAGTTATGCAATGATGAACAGGGGCATATCATGTGAAAATGCAAAGACTGGGAAATTTTAGGGTTCGAGAAAAGTCAACCGTAGAGGATCCCAGATCGGATCTGGCCGAGGGAGCTCGGGCCGCCGGAGTGCGGGGAGGCGGCGGAGGGGAACGAGAGGACGGCGGGGGCGAGGAGGCGGCCGGAGGAGGGGGCACCGGCGGCGGAGGAGGGCGGCGCCGGCCGGGGCAGCGCG